>NW_007029516.1:9151-16387 GCF_000164805.1 Carlito syrichta | reverse complement strand
CAGCCACGGGACAGTGCAATGCAGTAAAACTGTCCAGTCAGTTGCGATGTTCCAGCGATAGTGATGGCCGAGCTCTGTCTGAAGAGCAGGCTGCAATGCTGGGGTCCCCAGCCTCCCGGGGCGAGAGTCAGAGACCCACTGCAGATCTCCCTTGTAGAGGGCTTCAGACACCGGGTTGCCCGGTCGCCATCTTGCCGACTATTTCCAAATGTTATCATTTTTAACAGTACTGAAAATTAATAATTTTTTTGGCATTGAATGGTGAACTTAATGAAGGCTTTTGTAGATGTGGTATCAACTGGTGTTTTCTGACAAAATAGAAGATAACTATCTTGTACCAAAGTGTATCAGGATAATGGGAAAGGTATTCTAGTTGGTAAGTATCAGTTTTCATCATCAACTTAATTTTTCTGGTATATAAGCTACATGATAATTTTATTAAAACTATATTTAAAATCTCTTTGTAATTAGTGGAACTCTTAAGACGAGTTTATTCATGGTGCCTATATCCATTAATAGAAAAATCTTAAGGGACTCTTATTAAAGCTTGTATTTAATACAATGATTCACTTCTGAAAACAATAGTAAAAAATGGTCAGCCAACCTCAGTTTAATTATTTCTTCGGGTAAGAATTTTATGACTTCAATACACTGTGTAAGTTCTAACTGTTGAAAAAATTTCCATTATGGTGAACTCCAATCTGAATTCATATTTCCTCTTTCTTGTGATGTGACCTTTTCATATAAATGACCACAATTTTGAACTTATTTTGTGATTTAGGACAATTTGATGATAAGTTATTGATAGCTAACCACAAGCTATCTCTTGAAACAAAAATGAAAGGTTGTCAATTTAGTATAACATGGTTATACTGGGAATGTAACATTTTTTAAATATAAGGTATAATGCTGGTAATAAAATAACTTGAAAAATACTAAAATTTGCTTCATAAAACTACTTTTCTGAATATGCTTTCTTACAAAATTTAATTTAAAAATATAATTATTTAAAATTTCTCCCATTAGAAGATAAAAGTATTCACTCCTATTCCTTTGTATAGTTTTTTTGTTGTATTGTTATATTTTATTGTTTTTTTCCCGAGTATTTTTGATCCACAGTTCATCGACTCCATGGATGATGCAAGAATTCACTGGTATGGAGATCTATCATTCTTCTAGATAAATTAACTTAAAAATGCATGGAGAATTTTTTAACAAGTTGGTAGATTCCAGACAAACTCTTTCCATTTGAAATCCCACCATGATATATCAAAAACTATCCAGTAGAAATAAAAATATGTCATGGCAAAACCTTCCAATCATATGCAAGCAATTCTTTTATCCAAATCCATAACTGCTACCCTTGCCTCTTTCATGCTTTTCTCTTATGTGACATTGTCCTGTGATTCTCTTAGGAAGAGACTTGCTTTCTAAACTAAAAGGGAAAATAAAATTTTCCTTAGAAGAAATAAACTTAAAGATCCCAGATTCATTGCATACGCATTATGTGTTCTCTTCTTCTTCCCCCATCTTTCCCCCTCCCCATATTCCCCCTCTCCCTCCCTTCCTTCTTTCTTTCTCCCTTTTCCTTCTCCTTGTCTTTTTGTTTTTGTTTTTAGTCTTAATAGAGTCTTTCTCTGTCACCTAGTCTGAAGTGTAGTTGTGAGATCCTAGTTCACTGTAGCCTCAAACTACTGGGTTCAAGCAACACTCCCTGCTTCATCAGCTTCCTCTGTAGCTAGACTACAGATACATGGCACAATGAATGAGTAGAGAGAGAAAGAGAGAGAGAGAAGGAGAGAGAGAGAAAGAGAGGGAGAGAGAGAGAGAGAGAGTGTGTGTGTGTGTGTGTTTAGACATGGGGTCAGACTATGCCGTCAACATTGGTCTTGAACTTCTGGTCTCAAGCAGCCTTCCTGTATCAGTCTTGTCAAACTGTTAAAATTACAGTTTGAGCCACCAGCTCCAGCCCTCAATTTTTACTTATTGGCCTTTGCACTCTATTGACTGACTAAAAATAGCATTCATTAACCACTTCCTTGGAAAACAAAACATGAGGACCTTTAATAAAATCACATGGGTTTTGCACTAGGACTCCTCAACTATTCTAAATCCTGTATGTGTTTGTCCATGAATGGAACAACAAGGCTTCAGAAGTTCTCACCCAAGAACCTGGATGAAAAGTGAGCCTATATAACCTATTATATCTTGCAGTTGGAACCACGTAGCCAAAACAGTAGCTGCATCTGGCAAAATTATATATCCTCTCAGAACTTATTCAGGAAAAGGATTTGAATCTACATGTTCCTCGTGCTGTAGAAATTAATCAATACTATACATACAGAGTATTTCTCAGTCAGTAAACTAACATGATATTCTGCTCTGGCCTCTTTCAAGCTTACATTCTTTAATGTTAACTCTTTAAACCCTGTTATCCTCTTATCCTTACCCAATGCAGGTGAGTTTCATAACTGTATTGAATTGATTTTTTCCAAATTTGACTCCTACTTTAAATTTATTGTAAATTCCATTACTCATCCTAACACAAACTGCGGAATTATTTGCCCTCACTCTAGCCTGTGTATTAGCCAAAGAGAAGATTGTAAATACCTACACTGATAACAGGCATGCTTTTGGAGTAGTCCATGGATTTGGTATGCTATGGAAACAGGAAGGAGTCTTAATATCAAAGTATTTATAAATAATGAGTCTTACATTGCTGATCACTTCTCTGCACTACCATAATTCTTACAAGTAACTGTCATAAAAACCCAAGCACATGCTTGCAAAACAGCGCAAATGTCAGGGAAATGCTATGACTGACTTCCATGCAAAGGCTTCTATCCAAGAGAGTGTCCCAACTAATAAACTACATACTTGTATTGAAGTCCACTCAAAGGATATAAATGAAGTTCAACACTTCAAGTATCACAAAGACATGTCTTCTAAACTGAAAACAACATTGAATAAACAAAGGATGTAAAACTGTCAAGGAACACTTGGGAAGGCCTTGACAACCACTTGATGCTTTCTGAACCCTTCAATACCTGCTCATTTAGGTATTCCATTCTCTTACTAATCACAGTGTTGACAACATAACTCAAAACTTGACTAAATAATGGTGGGGATGTTTTTGAAGACATTCTATCATGTTTATAATCAACCCTTGTCTAATCATAATCCTGGAATGACTGTTACGGTCCCAGGATCAACTCTGCACTATCAGGACCATGTGAAGATTTACAGATGACCACCATTCACTTACTCCCTCTATGAACTATCAATCTGTGCTTATACTAGTATGCATGTGTTCTGAATGTACAGAAGTTTTTCACTGCTAAAAGGCTGATGCAGTCATTATAATCAAAAGTTACTGGACAATGTTTTTCCACTTTGGGGAATCCCAAATGAAATTTCATGTGATAGAGAGATACAGAAGTTATGAAACACTTAAAGTTATCACACATTTGGAGACCACCATTGTCCCTGTCATCTTCAATACTGAGGAAAGGTTGAAGGCATCATGACATTTCAAAATTGAAATTAGCAAAATGTACTAAAGCCATGGACTACCATGATCTAAGGCATTACCTTTAGCTCTTATGACAATGAGCTCGACTCTCTTTGGAAAACATAAGATGATCATGCCCTTCATAACTGAACCCCATGCTCATTCAGGTCTTGCTGGTACCTACTCTGGCTTGCCAGACACCTTTTGAGTCTTTGACTTTGAGTCAAGTTGTTTTAGTTCATCCATCAGTGCCATCCCCTTGAAACATGTGAGGCAGGTTCTGGGCCGTGTGACACTGATGGCCCTGCCCTTGACAAGGCATGAGAGACTCAAGAACCAGAGTCTGGCAGATGAGGGTCCAGGAGCTGACTATACAAAGGACAGATATGTGGAGGAAGGAGCAGGAGCTGAGCTAAGGTGGACCAGGAGGGCAGAAGAGTGGGATTTGCTGCTCAGGACAGGGTCTTGTGAAGGGGACTCTTATAGTTTTTAAGCCCCAAACATTCTCATAAGTAAACTTGCAATGAAACCCAGGACAGCCATTGGTTTTCAAGAGCCCTGCCCACCCACGTGTGTATCAGTTTTTACATGGTAAGTCATCGCTGCTGTTTAATCAGATGTAGTTAAGCACACTGAAAACAAAAGGCTTTATTGAGCTTATTGGGAAATGTGGGGGGTGGGGCCAACTGAGGCTTGTGAGTGTCCCAAGTTTCCTCACCTTCCCAGCTTCCTGTGAATGCTCACACCTCTCTTAGCAGTGAGGGAGGGTGGGAAAGGCTTGAGGAAAGTCACAAAATAATAAATGGTTGAGTAGATGGAGATATACGTACTTTTGACCCTAACACTAATTCATGATCACCAACAAATGTGTTTGGTAATATGTTTTCTGCCTCAGTTAATTTGCAAAACAGCATTGGGGATCAAAGCTCTGGCCTGTTGGGTGAATCTTTTGGAAGATCCAAGGACACATGGGACTCTATATTGGCCCCTATAATGAAAACTCAATTGTGCTGGGGGAGGGAGGGGGACAACTCATCAACAAGGGTATCTGCATAATAAACATTTGTGTACCTAACTCTGAATTCTACCCTACATCTTTAAAAATAAAAATAAAAAAACCCAAGTATGTACAAAATACTTGCAGTTGGGCCTCCCACCCCACATCTGTTTTCTCAGTTCAGGTTGAGGCTGAGAAATAGACATTTTCCATGTTTCCATTGGCAGTGGCCATGCAGCTGCTACCTTGTAGAAGCCATTACCTGCCATATGAGATGTCTGTTTGACCATGCCCAGGATGCAGCCTCATTTAAGGCAGAGCCCATCTACAGAGGCCCCATGAGTGAGGCAGAACTGAGCCCAAGTACATCATGAATGCCACTGGACTAGAAGACTGGCAGCTAGCAGGGGCTGGCTTACATCACAGAGGCCCTCTACAAGAGCTCAGATGTCCCAGACCATTATCAAGCTAGTACAGTGCCCCAACTCCTCTGCCCTTCCTGGGGAGGAGTATCACCTATGGAATTCTGTGCTACCTTCTGGTCCCCTATGAATAGCAGTTCTGGTTTCCTCCTTGTCCCCTGCCTCACTTCTCTGTGCTTGTAGGGTCCTCCTTGCCCTGCAGGGCATGCTCCAGAATTCTGTACTGAGTCCTAGGAAGATTCCCATTGTGCTGGAGTCAGTGGGCAGGGACAAACGAAGAGAAGGGCTTCTGCTGTCGTCCTGAGTCCTGTGGACAGAATCTTAAAAAGTGTTGTCTAAAAAGAGAATGAAAATGGGAAGGTACATTTATGGGGGTAGGTTATTGTGCAGATCTCTTCTTGGTTTGCTTTTGGAGGAGAGTACCTACCGTGAATATGAGAACAACCTGGGGTTCACAGCCTTCACCTTCTACCACTATCAGGCTGGTGAGATGCCCTGGCTTTCTCAGACAGGGGGTGGGTTGCATTGTTTTCTGCTTTGTGCTCATTTTCTTGTGATTCCTCCTTTAAGGATCAACTTTTCAAGCATTAATGACTTTTAAAAATAATTTATGATGAAATAATTTGAGTTGTAGAAACGTTCCAGATGTAGTATCAAGGAATCTCATAGTTCCTCAACCAGATTCCATCTCTCTGCACACCCCTCCCCCATTATCTTTAGTCTCCCTGGGAACCCTTGGAGAGGTGCAAGATACCAGTCTTCCCTCAAAATGCCTGTGTACTTTTCCCAAGACCATGGACAACATCCTACAGAAGCTCATTCCACCTTCCTGGTGAGAAGGTCAGCACAAATACCTCAACGTCCACAGACCCTGTTCCCATCTGTCCTTCTTGGGCTAGCTACATACATTGCTTTGTTATTTCTACCAGTTCCTTTCATCTGCCCTTTGAGGCCTTGGTGAACTCAATACCTGGGATACCTTCAGCCCTGCATTTCTTCTGGCCCAGGCTGAGACTGTGTTCTGCTGGCAGGAAGGCCATGGACACAGAGGCCCTCCCCTTTGCCTCACATTGGCCACATGGCATTTGTTCGTCTTTCTGTCTCAGCCCAACACCTAGTCCACAAAGTACCACTGCCCCTTAGGCAGACATGTATCTGTGGGAGTTGTACGGGATACTTCCAAGTTCCTTCTATTTCTCCTCAACCTCTACCCCTACCAAAGCCTCCTCTGGGTGGCTCCCATGTGTGTCCTTCCTTCTCAGTGTGGAAATTGGCCATCTATCTGCTATAAGGGAGTGCTTTTCTACATGTATTCCTTTCTAAACACATACCTTTATTTCTATGTGCATGGATCTTGTGACATTCAGGCACCAATGTATGCATTTTCAAAATACTGTGATTTTATCTCTCTACTTCTCATTCTAGTCCATCAGTTTGGCCTCTTTAAGCTGTGATTGAAGCTTTCACAGTTTAAAGAGTAACCTGTTCATAAAGAAGTGAGTCTGGCTAAGGGTTGGTGTTTTTTTGTGTGAAGGCTCTGCAGTGTCTTCATAACCAACCTTGGAGGAATAGTAAAGACAGTGAATTCCTCCATGGGGATGAGGTCTCAGCAGCCAGCAGCCAGTTCCTCCATGGGGGCTGCCGGGGGCTGGTTCTGAGTTACTACCAGGACACATCTGCACCTTCGAGTCTCTTTTCTGTGCCCTCTTCCCCAGCAGGTTATGATGAGATCTCATTTGACTCTGATAACATCATCACCAACATTGAAATGACCGATGTTGGCTGGTATTGTGGCATGTACAAGGGCCGATACAGGTTTTTCACTGCCAACTACTTGTAGCTATGGTACTAGGGCCCTCCTCAAGCCCCCAGTCCTCTCCAGAACTATGCCCAGATCTTTCACTGCAGATCAGGCCTTCCTTGGTTCCTGGGATTTTTCTTTTTTTCTTTTTTTTTCATTTTTCAGGTGAAGAGGAGAAGATGCATATTGCCTTTACATTTAATACTTTTGCTGATTTTTTGAATGTTTGTGCCACATAATGTTTAATATACTGCAATCATTTTGCTTAGGAAGACAGTGGTCATTTTTTTCACGCAATTAAGATATTTTCTCCCATGCCTTGGGAGGCTGAGGTAAGTGGATTGCCTGAGCCCACGGGTTCAAGACCCGCCTGGGCAACTTGGCGAGACCTCATCTCTATAATAAATCAAAAATTAGCCAGGTGTGGTAGCGTGCACCTGTAATTCCAGCTACTTGGAAGACTGAGGCAGAAGGATCACTGGAGCCCAGCAGGTCAAGGCTGCAG
>NW_007029516.1:3602-9090 GCF_000164805.1 Carlito syrichta | reverse complement strand
AGGCTGCAGTGGCCGGGAGCGGCCACTGCACTCCAGTCTGGGTAACAGAGTGAGACTCCAACTCAAAAAAAAAAGATATTTTCTCTCTTTACCAAATTGACTGTCACATGCATTAACTTCAGATACCTTTTGTTCTCTTGAGACCAGTTGTGCATGTTGTCCTAGTGCCTGTCATTGGCAGGTAGGAACCACAGGACAAACATGAGAACTCTTATGCCAGTGCCTGTGGCCAGTAGGCAAGAGCAGCTGTCCCATGTGATGAGCTGCTCTGGAGTCCCAGTGTTTTGAAGAAATGGGATAAACCTAATGAAGTTACAGTGGAGACAGATGGCCTAAAAGCACACCAGGTGCAAAGTCCTATGTGTTTCATATGGTGACAATCCATGGTGCTGGACGATTTTAACAAAGACACTGGTTTTCCTTCCATGCTTTCTTCTCAGTTCATCATTGTCTCCACCACTCCCCTGATGCCTGTTATCAGGAGAGCTACTGTCAAGCCTTTCCTGCCCCTGCCATGCAGTGTCACCAAGTCCTTTAAATACTTCTCTCCACCACTGGTGCCCAGATAAGGACCCATAGCAACAGGCCTGGGCCTTCTTGATGAGGCTGAGGTTCATGCTGGGCTATGATTGCAAGCACAACGCTGATGTCTTGATAGTCAACTGGATGGTCTCTCAGCCCCCAAGGCAACCTGGAGTGTTGCATGTGTCTGTCATGTGGCAAAATGGCCTTTAGCTGTGGGAAGGCTGATACTTTCTCTGTTGCAAACTGCCAGAAATATTCTTCTGGCAGAAAGCTGTGCTTCTTTTGCCAAAATATTATGATTTCAATAAAATGTGATCCATTTATAAATACAAATAAAAAATGAGTAAGTCATCCTCCGCAAGGTATCCTGGCAGCTCCTGAACAGTGCTGTCCCCCAGCACTGTGGCCACTTACTGCACCAGAAACTGCATCTCTTTCCTGAGAAATTCTGAGGTTGGATCATTCCAATCAGGCACCACAGTTAGGCAGTGTCTCCACAAGATCAAGTAGAAAAATCTCAAGTGTTTGTGACATTCAGTGGTCATAACGCACACCATTTATTCCTGAGGTGCATTTCTGCATAATCCTTGCTTCACCAGTTAGGTTTTTGGGTTTATTTTTTTTTTTGAGTTGGAGTCTTATCACCCAGGCTGAAGTGCATTGGCACACTCATGGTTACCCCAGTGTCAACCTGCTGGGTTCAGGCGGTGCTTCCGCCTCAGCCTTCCATGTAGCCAGAATTACAGGGGTAGCACACGGTGTGTGCTACCATACCTGGCTAATTTTTTGATTTATTGTAGAGACAAAGTCTTGCCATGTTGCCCAGGCTGGCCCCAAACCCCTGGGCTCAGGCAATTCTCTCATCTTGGCTTCCCAAAGTGCTGGGATTATAGGCTTGAGACACCACACCTGGCCTAGTTTGGGTTTGATATGCAACTTACTCTATCTGAATTCCTGTAGTACACCTGAGAGTTATCCTCATTTTAAATTAAATATTCAGGATAAACATTTTTTAAAATTCACTTCCTGCATATTTGCTTGGGTCTTTGGTCACTCTATTCTGCAGTTCAAGATACGTGGTCACTATGCCTTGTGAGCCCTGCCCAGGTGGCAAGGCACTCCTTTCACCACAGACATGGTACACATTCAGTTACAGCTTTAGGACAGCTACATACTCCCTTTAAAGATGCATCTGCCTTGAAAGGTGCATTTCATCAGGTGAAATGTATTTATTCTCTCTCATCGTTAATTTTTGGAAAGGGATTCTATGCAAGATCAAAAAGTCTGTGTTAAAAAATTATTTTGGAATTACAGTTTTCATAATAAATGCTGAGGTGGTTGTAATGTAGCTAAAGATCTTCTTTTCCTCAGGGGACAGCAAGATAATGCCTGAATGAAACAGGGGTACTGAGCAGAGATACTGTAAACAGGGCCAGAAAAGTCTGCTTCTGGCTTACCCTCATCTGCCAGATAAGACCTCCTTCAGAGCCTTTGGACTGTACCGGCTTGCCCATGGTTCCCCTTTCAGCCTGAGTGGTAATAGACCCCCAGTGTCCCCTGGACACTGCATCCTCCCTTTGGTTACCCCTGTACCTGATTACACCTTAGTAAACAGTCCCCTGGTCAGTTATCTACTGTGCTACATTTGCCAAAATAACATGTTCAATTACAGTAAAACTGATGGGTCCCCACTCTCCTTCTACAACTGTGCTGCTATGAGTCTCACACTCAGAGGGGCTGGGCCTCACCCGGAGGACGGACCTACATGTGGTTACAGAGAGTGGAGGGGCCTGTCTACCCAGTGAGGTCACAGTGACCTTCAGGGAGGGTAGTCCTGAAAAAAATGGGAAATGGATGTTTCTACACCAGGAGAAAGGTCCAGAGGAAGGTGGATGGTGGTCAGGAAACCAGGGTACAGGGTGTGAAAAAGAAATGGAGTTGTGCCAAAAGGGTCCATACTGGCCCACTGTTTGATCAGTCTGATTCTGCCTGTGACCACAACAGGGCTTAACAGGAATGGGATGCATCTTGGGTGAGTCTCTGTTTCTGCTCTATTGTTGGCCAAGTCTGGCCAGGTAGCCTGTGCACCTAGAGTCACCATTTGAATCTGAACCCATTACACTCACCATCATTCACTAGACCTCCTGTCTCAAAATCAGGTTCATCTCCAGTCTCCCTTTGGCCTGAGAAACATCCCAGGGCCTGGCTTGTTGGGCAACAGCTTGCTCTGTCCCCTGGAGAATGGAGGTCAGAAAATGAATCTGCTTCTCTCTATTGATGACCCTGTGGAGGAAAATGATTTGGGGCATTTAGGGAGTGAAGTTGCTGCCAGCCACTTGGGGCAGCTCAGGTGTGCATTGAATTCAGACTGTCATTCAGGTAATAATGCTCACTTTGGATCTGGGAGGTTTGCTTGTTAATGTTTCATCACCCTAAGATGTCCAGCGAGAGGATGACGTGGTATTAACTGCACATAGAGGAGGTGATAGGCCTTGGAATTGAAATGCCAAATGAGCTAGATGACTCAGACCTAAGGAAGCTGACACGGGAAGTATGTAATCCCACCATTGTTTTATTTCAATCAGGAGAAGAGGAAGTTCAGAAAGGAGAACAGGGAGATCTGATAATATGGTAGGGGTTGGCCAGGGAACCCTTTTCAGAGGCAAAGCTCTCACTGCTGTGTTCCTCTGCCCTGCAGACATCCTGCTTGAAGACAGCATGTTTTTGGATAACCTGCACTACATTATCAATCTTCAGCTCTCATTTCTTCATCTGAAAATGAGGATAAAAATAATCCCTTCTTCTAGTTAGATATTTACTGGAGTCATTTCCCTTCTTCAGTTTGAAATATGTTGTCAGGATACACTTTAATAATTTGATGGAGCATGGAAGGCTATGTTGGGAGGATTGCTTGAGCCCAGGAGTTTGAGGCTGCAGTTAGCTATTATCATGAGAAAGGGAATTCCTCTCTCCTAAAAGTTCCCCAGTTGGTGCTGTGGAATCAGAATATACAAAAATTTCCCTCCATAAAAACTGGCCTCACTTCCACAAATATTGTATTTTCAATCCATGTTTGACTGAAAAACTCCATGTTTAAGTGAACTTATGTTAAAACCCATGGTCTTAACTCATTAAGGAGGTATATTCCTAGTAGGTTCATAAATTATTTGATTATCCAATTAATACACAATAGTGAAAAAAATCAAATTTTCTGCCAATAATATTTTACATGAAATGCACAATGAAAGATGACATAAATACATAATCCACTATAGTAAGAATGACAATCACAAACTGGTTGATAAAGGTAATTAACTAAAAGAATATAAAATTAGGCACTGCAGAAAATAGAAATGTTTGGTGCTCTAGTGTTTTACAGTATGCATGTGAAAATATTTGACTGAGATTTTCCCAAATTTGACCAAAAAAAAAAAAATGTGCATGAAGATACAAGTTAAATAAAATTTGTAAAAACACCAATTAAATCAAATTAAACCAAAACAAAGCAAATTTCAAGTAATCATAAGAGAGAAAAACTAAAACATTTTTCTATTCTCTCTATACAAAATAAAATAACAAAATTGTCCTAGGAAGCAATCAAAGAGTATGTAGCAAAAAAAATATAGCAGAAAAAAACTAGTACGAGGTGAATTTTAGGCTACTATTTGATAAGATAATGCTATTTTTATAGAGTTCATTATGCATTATGGTATTTGTCAATGTCTTTTAATCTCCAATGCATTGTAATTTTTTTCCTCATTTGAATTATTAACTACTATGCACGCATGCCTTTTCTGAAGTTGGGCCCCTGAGAACAAAGGAAGCACCAGATCTTAAAATTAAAGGACTTTATGCTTGAAATGAAACTCAATTCCATTTCAGCAAGAGCCAGCTTTATGCACTCTAAGCAATGGATGACACCTCCCCACCCAGTGGTCAAGCTAACAAAATACAAGCACTTGTGGACAGGTGACCTGGGTTCCTGGAAACAACAGCAAACTTTGCAAGATTCTACTAAAGTCACTGGATACAGAATCCTTGCATCCTCTAGAATAAACTCTTTAATTAAAAAAATCAAATAAGAGCCAGGCTCGGTGGCTCAGCCTGTAATCCCGCACCTTGGGAGGCTGAGATGAGTGGATTACCTGAGCCTGCGGGTTCAAGACCCACCTGGGCAACTTGGTGAGACCTCATCTCTACAATAAATAAAAAAATTAGCCGGGCATGGTAGCACGCACCTGTAGTTCTGGCTAGTTGGAAGGCTGAGGCAGAAGGATCGCCGAAGTCCAGCAGGTCAAGGCTGCGGCAGCCAGGAGTGGCCACTGCACTCCAGTCTGGGTGACAGAGTGAGACTCCAACTCAAAAAAAAAAAAAACATCAAATAAGAAAACAGCAGTAAGATTTGCAAGCCAGAACAATCCTCAGCAAAAAAAAAAAAAAAAAAAAAAAAAAAAAATACCAGACTTCAAACTTTACTATAAAGCTAAAATCATCAAAACAGCTTGGTATTGGTACAGGAACAGGCATATAGATCAATGGAATAGAATTGAGATTCCAGAAGCAAAACCTCAATTTCTCAAGCAACTCATCTTCGTCAAAGCCCCCACCACCTAACACTGGGGAGAGGAGAACCTATTCAGTAAATGGTGCTGGGGAAACTGGCTGACCACATACAGAAGATTGAAACAGGACCCCTATCTATCCCCATGCACAAAGGTTAACTCCAAATGGATCAGAGACCTAAATGTAAAACCTCAAACCATAAGAACCTTAGAAAAGGAAGGAAATACCCTCATGGAAATCGGAACTGGCATCCCATTCCTGATCAAAAACCGAAACTCACAGGTCATAAGAGAGAAGATAGACAAGTGGGACCTTATTAAACTGACAAGCTTCTGCAAAGCCAAAGAAACCATCAAGAGAGCAGGGAGACAGCCTACAGACTGGGAAAAAGTATTTGCCG
>NW_007029516.1:0-3550 GCF_000164805.1 Carlito syrichta | reverse complement strand
GATACCACCTAACTCCAGTCAGAATGGCAATTATCAACAACTCAAAAAATAACAGCTGCTGGTGGAGAGGGTGTGGTGAAAAGGGAACACTTCTACACTGTTGGTGGGAGTGTAAACTAGTGCAACCTCTGTGGAAAGCAGTGTGGCGATTCCTAAAAGCTCGAAAAATCGACCTTCCGTATGACCCCGCAATCCCCCTACTGGGAATATACCCTGAAGAACTCAAATCACTCTATAAAAAAGATACCTGCAGGTGTATGTTTATCACAGCATTGTTCACAATAGCAAGAACCTGGAAACAACCATGCTACCCATCAAAAGAGGACTGGATTAAAAAAATGTGGTACATATACACGGTGGAATACTACACAGCCATAAAAAAGAACAAAATCATGAATTTCACAGCAACCTGGATGGAACTAGAGTCTATAATACTGAGTGACCTCTCACAGACAAAGATCCGAGTATCACATGTTCTCACTCATATAATGGACCTTGAACGTCCAATGTAATACTATAAGAAAATGACTGAAGGTACTGGGAAACTATGGGGGGGGGAGGGGATTAACAGGAGCAAATATCTGTCTGGGGATGGGAAAATACCTTTTATCAACAGGGTGCCTGAATGAAACGTAATTGTACACCTAACCCTTAACTGTACCCCACAAAACCATAATAAAAAATATTGATTAATAAAAAAAAAAAGATTTGCAGCATCCTTCTAAACCCACTGGATACAGAATCCTTGCATCCTTCAAGATAAACTCTGTAATTGAAAAATCAAATATAGAAAACTGTAACACTCTAGGTTGTGTTCTCAAAAGAATACCAGGCCAGACATTTTACTAGCAAGTTCTACAGAGCATTCATGAGACATGATGCCTGCCCTACATAAACTGTTCCAGAGATCAGAACAACGTGGCAAGTTCTTGAACCCCTTTCAGGCCTACAGTAACAGTCCCAAAAGTGGGGCAGTGAAGTTGCAAATACTCAATGGAGACTATTCAGTAAAAGTATAATACAAGCAAGATTAATTCTTCCCTACTCCGATATGTCTATGCATTGGGTCCAGCAATATTTATTGAAAAGATAATCATTTGCTTTTGAAATTGAAATGAGACAGTCTTGTATAAATTGGTCACACATGCATACGCTTCATTCATAGATTTTTCTGTCCATTGGATTCTTTGTTTATCCCTCGTACTTATATATACTGACTTAATTTTTACAGCTTGGCTCTAATTCTTAAAATCGGTATTATATGCCCTATACACTTGTCATTTTCAAATTTTTCTAGATCTTTGTGGTTCAGTGTACATTGACAATCAGATTTTCAATTTCCTCCAGAATTTTTCTTCTCAGATTTGTGTTGAGATTGTGTTAAATAAGTAGATAAGATTGCTAATAATATGATTTAAGAATATTGAGTCTATGAACATTTATTTAGATATTTTAAATGTCTGAATAGTACTTATGAAGCTCTAGGGAAATTTAAAAATCTTTTTATAGGCCGGGCTCAGTGACTCAGCCTGTAATTCCAGCAATTTGGGAGGCCGAGGTGAGTGGATTGCCTGAGTCCGCGGGTTCGAGACTTGCCTGGGCAACTTGGCAAGACCTCATCCCTACAATAAATAGAGATAATAGAGATATAAATAAATAATTAGCAGGGCGTGGTCGTGCATGACTGTAGTTCCAGCTACTTGGAAGACTGAGGCAGAAGGATTACCAGAGCCCAGCAGGTTGATGCTGCAGTGGCCTGGAAGCCACTGCACTCCAGTCTGGGTGGCAGTGTCAGACTCCAACTCAAAAAAAAAACAAAAACAAAAACAAAAACCTTTTTACTTGGGTAGCAATTTCTGAAGCAAAGAAAGCTAAACCTAGGCTGAAAACAAACAAACAAACAAATCTTTGGAAGTTAAATCATAGCTGAATCAGCAGTGATAATTTAAGAAATTTACCTTCACAGAGGTATGCAATTTCATTTCAGGGGGATGAGTCCTGGAGCCCTGGAAATCAAAACCCCTGATTATAAACTCACAAACACTTGTCTTATCTCCCCCAGGACATTTATTTACATTTCTAAAGGTAGGCACCCAGGATCCTTCCCTTTCTCTTCTCCAGGAATATTGTCTTTAAAGAGTGAAGACTTCTTCCTGCTCTCAGGAGGAGAAACTGGACCACTGTCCCTGTCCTACATAAGCTTCTAAGTTCATGTTTTTATAGTTTTTAGCCAACACTGATAGAGCAACATCTAATTGTAGTGTTTCACGTCTTTCCAGAAGAGAAAATACTGAGGGCAAATAGGAATTAATGTGGTTATTGTTATAAGCACAGCCTGCCGTCTGTATCTGTGGCTTCTGAATTCATAGATTCAGTGAACTGCACATTAGAAATATTTTTTGAATAAGCATCTGTACTGAATATGCAGACTTTTTTCTTGTCATTGTTACCCAAGCAATACTATTTATAAAGCATTTACATGGTGTTAGGCATTATAAGTAATCTAGAAATATTTAAATTATTTGGGAGAGTGTATGGGATACATGCAAAAATGACACCATTTTACACAAGGGACTTGAACGTCCATGAATCTGGTATCTGATGCTGTGCGGGGAGTAGCGCAAAAACCTGTGGATTCTTTGGTTCATTTCTAAAATGAATTTTAGAGCAGCCAACTAAATTTTTAAACAAAGTTTATTAGATAAAGAAGGGAGAAAAGGAAAGGGGACATGTTGGACTGGCATTGGTGAGAGAAACAGCACCTTTTGCTCTGTATCATAGACCCCATAGACCTTCACCATGATTGATGTACTGAGGAGGATGGAGCCCAGGTAAATTACCCTGGCAATTGACATCTCTGGGCTCCTGATGCGAAAGGGAAGGGGTGGTCTTTTGCAGGAGACCTGCCAGTGTTTCCAATTCACTAACTTGAGCCAAAAGTGGTCTTATTATCATTTCAATGATTTTGGTCAGTTAAGGGGTGGTATTCAGCCTTCCACCTTCCATGGGGAACCTGAAAGATTCTTAGTGATTGTTATACTAAACCATGAATCAAGAGGTTGGACTGTCTTAATCTTTTAAATTGAAATGAGTCATTCTTTTATAAATTGGTCACACATGCATACGCTTAATCCACAGATTTTTCTGTTCATTGGATTCTTTGTTTATCCCTCGTACTAATATACACTGCCTTATTTTAGTTTACCTCTAAGTCTTAAAATCGGTACTATATGCCCTATACACTTGTCATTTTCAAAATGTTCTAGATCTCTGTGGTTCTGTATACATTGACATTCAGTGTTTCAATTTCCTTCAGAATTTTTCTTCTCAGATTTGTGTTGGAATTGTGTTAAATACGTAGATAAGATTGCTAATAATATGATTTAAGAATATTGAGTCTAATGAACATTTATTTAGATATTTTATTTTATTTTATTTATTTATTTATTTATTTATTTATTTATTTATTTATTTTGAGTTGGAGTCTCATTCTGTCGCCCAGACCAGAGTGCAGTGGCTGCTCTGGCCACCGCAGCCTCGACCTGCTGGG
>NW_007029515.1:26229-27023 GCF_000164805.1 Carlito syrichta | reverse complement strand
CTGCTCATGGATCGGAAGAATCAACATTGTGAAGATGTCCATCTTACCTAAGGCAATCTACAAATTCAATGCAGTACCCATCAAATTACCAGCAACATTCTTCCCAGACCTAGAAAAAACAATGCAGGAATTCATATGGAAACACAAACGTCCAAGAATAGCCAGAACAATCCTCAGCAAAAAAACAAAGCAGGTGGTATCACACTACCAGACTTCAAACTTTACTATAAAGCTACAATCATCAAAACAGCTTGGTATTGGTATAGGAACAGGCATATAGATCAATGAAATAGAATTGAGATTCCAGAAGCAAAACCTCAATTTCTCAACCAACTCATCTTTGACAAAGCCTCCACCACCTACCACTGGGGAGAGGAGAACCTATTCAGTAAATGGTGCTGGGAAAACTGGCTGACCACATGCAGAAGATTGAAGCAGGACTCCTATCTATCCCCATGCACAAAGGTTAATTCCAAATGGAACAGAGACCTAAATGTAAAACCTCAAACCATAAGAACCTTAGAAAATGAAGGAAAAACCCTTATGGAAATCGGAACTGGCATCCAATTCCTGAACAAAACCCCAAACCCACAGCTCATAAGAGAGAAAATAGACAAGTGGGACCTTATTAAACTGACAAGCTTCTGCAAAGCCAAAGAAACCATTAAGAGAGCAGGGAGACAGCCTACAGACTGGGAAAAAGTATTTGCCAACTCCAGGTCCGACAAAGGCTTACATCCTGATCTACAGGAACTCAAATGTGCTGAAAGGAAAAACAACAACCTCATTATTAA
>NW_007029515.1:10340-26157 GCF_000164805.1 Carlito syrichta | reverse complement strand
CTACCAACCTCCCATATGACCCCGCAATCCCCCTACTGGGAATATATCCTGAAGAACACAAATCACTCTATTAAAAAGATACCTGCACACGCATGTTTATTGCAGCATTGTTCACAATAGCAAGAACCTGGAAACAGCCATGCTGCCCATCAAAAGAGGACTGGATTAAAAAAATGTGGTACATATACACGATGAATACTACGCAGCCATAAAAAAGAACAAAATCATAAATTTTACAGCAACCTGGATGGAACTAGAGTCTATAATACTGAGTGACCTCTCACAGAAACAAAGATCCGAGTATCACATATTTTCACTCATATAATGGACCTTAAACATCCAATGCAATACTATATGAAAATGACTGACTGTACTGGTGGGGGGAGGGAGATGGGATTAACAGTAGCAAATATCTGTCGGGGAACGGGGAAACACCCCATATCAACAGGGTGCCTGAATGAAACGCAATTGTATACCTAACCCTTAACTGTACCCCACAACTTCACAAAAAAAAAAAAATTTACAAGGATTACAAAAATGAAGACTCAATAGAATTGTGATGGGAAATAAACATTTCAAAAACTCTTGTACAACATGTCCTATTGTGTTATTTTTGAATGTCTCTGCTCTGTCCATAGTTCTTCTTTACTACAAGATTCATCATGTTTTTGTGAGCTGCACCACCTTTTTTCACCTGGGTTTTATTGTTACTCAAGAACAAGGGAAACATGAAAGAAATATAATGCTGATTTCCCCTAATAAAACATTAACTGTCATTTTTCAGATTTTATTCTATCATGTACTTTATTTTATAGTTATTATTTTAGTGTGTGTATATATATACACACACACATATATATATCCTGCTTTCAAAATCAATGTAGGATAAATTTACATATTCTTCATAAGTTTATATATTCTTTTTTTAGTAACTGTATAATATTTCTTTTTTTGTCACTCTAATTTATTTAAATTTTGTAGGCATCTTCTGACTTATTTCCTGAATTGCCTCTCATTTATTTGTATGTGCTTCCCAGGTGATCTCCTTGGTCATATGGCTTTCTATGACATCCATATGTTGATGATACCAGATTTGTATCCTTAGCTCAAGCTTTTCCTGAACTCCAGACTGTATTCAACTGCCTATTTGACATTTTCATTTATATCCTAAGAATAACCTCAAACTCACCATGCCTCACACTGAAGTCGTGAACTTCCTCCCAACCCCAAGTCAAACTGCATCCTTCCAGGTGGTCAGGCCCAAACCATGTCATCACCCTTTATTCCTCTCTTGCCTCATCCCATGTTCAGTCTCCAGTGAGTACTGTGGTCCCCAATTTCAGGAGCATTGCAGGATTGATCAGATAACTTCTCACTACCTCTTTTGCTGCCATCATCTCTGGCATGGATAACCGTGGTATCCTTCCTGTTCCCATATTTGTTCCTCTTCTGTTTGTTCTCAACAGAGGAGCCAGTGATCCTGCAAAGATAGAAATAAAATGATTTGGGTTTTCTTCTCAGAGTCCTGCAGTGCCTTCCTGCCTCACTCAGAATAAAAATCAAAGTCCTTGTGTAATGGTCTACAAGGCACTGTGGTATGGCTGCCTGATCCTCTCTTACCCCCCTTCATTGCTTTTGTGCTTACTAACTCTGCTCTAGCCACATGGGCCTTCTGCATATACCTTCCACATCCTCATCATACTCCTTTCTCATGGCCTTCATCCTTGGCTGCTATACCTTCTGGAATTTTCTGCCCCCGCTTCTTTTTCTAGTTTATTTTCCAACAATTCTGTTCACTTCCTCAATGGGGCCTTCCCTGGATAGTCTATTTAAAATCACAACCCCACCCTGGTTCCCCTGTCCTTCTTAGCAGGCTTTATTTTTCTCTACAACACTTTTTACTGTCTAGCATAGCTTATACTACTTGGTTTCTTTTTAATCTCCTGCTACTAGAATGTAATTCTCATAAAATCAGGATTTTGTTCACTGCTACATACCCAACACTTAGAGCAGGACTGATACAACATAGATGCTCAATGAGTTATTTATTAGTAATCATTAAGCTATTTACCATTTTACCCACTATAGATAATTATGCATGAATAGCTTTAAATTTATGACTTTTTCCTTTGTTTGTCAGATTTCCTTAGATGAATACCTAAAAGTGGGATTACTGAGCAAAAAGATTGTGATCATATAATAAATATTTTAATAATGTCTCTTTAATTAACTCATGTTTTTTTACTGTGGGGGAAATAGTATATTTATTAATAGATTATATTAGGATCAACTGGGTCTAAATTTTTTCAAATCTATTTAATTAGCTTTAAGAACATGGGGAGACAATAAAAACTTGAGCTTTAGTTTATACTTCTGTAAAATTAGATTAATGTTTAATTCAAATAGTTATTGGTCTAAGATAAAAAGAATAAAACATTGCAAAGCACTTGACACATAGTAACTGTCAATAAATATCAGTCCCCTTTCTCCATCCTGGACTTGTTTCTGCTAAATATTTGTTTTCTTAAAACAGTTTTGTCTTAAGTACGGTTATAGAACACACAGTCAAGCATGCATACCTACTTATACTCAAACATATGCACACATGTATGTCTAAACATGCACCCACATATTAGCTTACAAAATCCAATCTATACCATTCTGGTGAGTTTTAGATTTATAATATTTACTGATGCTAGCCATGCCACATCATCACTAGTGAATGTTGAGGTCTAAGGAACTGTTAGTAGTCAAACATTATGTTATGTCTAACCATTTCATGTATTTGCAATTACTTTTGTATTTACTAATGTATTTGCTATTTCTGATGCTCCATTCATTCCTGAAGGCCTAAGTGTCTTTCTGGTTTTGCTTGCCTTTCAACCTAAAAAACTTCCCTTAGCACTCTTTAAGTGGAGGTTCTGGAGGCCACAAATTCCCTTAGTCTTCTTTTCACCTTGATTCTTTGAAGGATAATTTTTCTGGACATAGGATTTTGAGTGACAGGTTTTTGTTGTTGTTGTTTGTGTTTTGTTTTGCCTCCAGTAAAGTCATATGCAGCCTAATGACATTTTGGTCAGTAGTGTACCATATATACAACAGTAGTCCCATCATATTATATGCTACTGTACCGTTTCTATGTTTAGATATGTTTTGATACGCAAATACCATTGTGTACCAATTGCCTACAATATTCAGTATTCACATGTTGTATAGGTTTGTAGCCTAGGAGCAATAGGCTATATGATAAAGCTTAAGGTATGTGGTAAACTATACCTTCTAGCCTTGTGTAAGTACACTCTAGCACAGGGGTCCCCAAACCCCAGGCCACAAACTGGTACCGGTCTGTGGCCTGTTAGGAACCGGGCTGCATGCCAGGAGGTGAGTGTTGGGCAAGCAAGTGATGCTTCGTCTGTATTTATAGCTCCTCCCCATCACTTGCATTACCTAAGCTCTGCCTTCTTTCAAATCAGTGGTGGCATTAGATCCTCATAGGAGCTCAAACCCTATTGTGGACCGCACATGCAAGGGATCTAGGTTGCAGGCTCCTTATGAGAATCTAATGCCTGACTGAGGTGGAGCTGAAGTGGTGATGCTTGCGCTGGGGAGCAGCTTCAAATGCAGATTAACATTAGTAGTGAGGTTTCACTGCACAGAGGCCATAATAAATCATTTGTTTGCAGACTCATATCAAAACCCTATCAGTGAGTGGCAAGTGAGTTGATGTATTCTATTTGTACAGCTGCATCTGGTGGCAGGCGAAAGTCAGAATCTGACACTTATTTTGGTCCACACATGGCCTGCCCATTATTTTACTTACCCCTTCCTTCTGGGCCTGTTTTTTTCTTTTTAAATAATGAGTTGTATACTTATTTCATTGTATATTACAATGTAATAATAATAGAAATACACAATAAATGTTATGCACTTGAATTATCCCCAAACCATCTGTTCCCCGCAGCCCTCTCTATCCCTCATCCATGGAAAAATTGTCTTCCATGAAACAAGTCCTTGATGCCAAAAAGATCGGGGACTACTGCTCTGGGATGCTTGCACAACAATGAAATCACCTAATGCTGCATTGCTCGGTACATACCCTCATTGTTAAGGCATGTAATTATCAGGAATCCCACCTCTGCCAGTAGTTCTACCTCTAGTACTTTGGAACGGTCACTTAACCTCTCTGGAGTTCAGTTTTCCCATTTCTGAAATGTATACATTGTACCAGAATGTTTTCAAATTGCTTTGAAATTCTCAATAGTCAAAATTTGATTTGGGAAGTTGAAGACTATTATTTTGTCTAATATTTTCTAATATCTGTCTCTTTTTTCCCTGAGACTTCAATTACCCATGTTAGACATTTTGAAATTGTTCTACAGAGCCTCAAGTTCTGTTTGCTTATTTTTTTTGCTTAATTTTCTCTTTTTCAGATTGCATGGTTCAAGTGCATTGACTTTTTCCTTTGTATGTCTTTTTCGCTAAGAGTGGGTATATTTTCTTCATTATTTATTAACTTATTAGATTGTATCCTGGCTGTGGTAAAAGCTGTGTTGTGGAGATTCTGGTGTTTTTTTTAAATTATTCTGGAAAATGTCAATGCTATGTTAATCAACAGTTTACTTGGATTCAAATTCTTGCCTGTCACGCCTGCAATGGACAGTGACTTCAGTCTTGGATCAGTTCTTTAAGCCTTAGCTCCTTTCTGTGTTCCATTTATCTTGTACATTCATGCTTCAGAAGTCAGCCATAGTCATGCTTGGCTTATACACAGAATTAGGATTTTCTTCTTTGGTTTTTTTTCCTCCTATGGTTCTTTAGTTGCTCTCTGATTTCCCCAGGCTTCTTTTCCTTGTTCCTATCTATAAAGAGAATGTGTTTTTCTGTCTAAGTTTTACCTACTGCTGTGACTGTGTCTGATCTCAGGGTAGAGCTGCAGAATAGTGACATTAATGAACTGACAGAGAGGTTACTTTTTGCCGATTGCTTGTTCCAACTTCTGACTCCCCTGTAAAGTATATTTTCTTTTATTCAGTCTCCAGAGTCCTCAGGTGTTGTTGTTGTTGTTGTTGTTGTTGTTGTTGTTGTTGGGGGAGGGAGAGGGGGTGGTATTGGTATGTTGTGCAAAGTTTTTAAAGATGATAAGTCTGCTTGTTAGGTGCTCATTTCTCTACAACAAAAACAGAATGTCCCTTCCAGTTATTTTTTTTTAACTGGAATCTTTATTGAGATGGTTGTAAATTCATGTACAGTTCCAAGAAGTAATACAGTGAGATTTCATGTACTCTGTACCCAGTTAACCACATTTTGTTTGACATTTGGAAAAACTGTAATGTGATATCATAACTGGGATATTGACATTGATATACTCTACCATCTTCATCATATTTCCCCAGTTTCTCTTGTACTCATTTGTATGTGTGTGCATGTGTGTGATTTAATTCTATACAGCTTTATTACATCTTTAGAGTTTGGCTATCATCACAGACTTCCAACTGTCTTTGAAAAGGGTAGGAAATACTGCAGTTGGAAAAATCTGAAAGTCTCTGGCCATACTACCCATTGTAGATGATTAAATATTTTTAAGTCAGTAGAACAATGACATATACTCTGTACATTTTTTTAATAATCTCCTTTTCAGACTGTAGATTTCTTTGAGTGCAGGGATTACTTCATGTTTTATTTATGCCCCTCACCACACCACTACCCCATGCTTACTTTGTTCTGAGATGTTTAATTCATGTTTAAAATACAAATGCATGTTGTTAAGTATAATTGAAAAGTAGGAATGTCTTAGGTATCTTCTCTGCTTTTAAACTGAGATGATTAGTATTTTTCAAAGTGTACATTATTATGTTTACTTTCAAATATAGTACATGAAAAAACTTTATAGATGTTTGATCTTTTGAAGGTGGTGGTGCTGCCTTTGATTTTAAAAAGGTAATTAGGTAAGCATTTCCTTGTAGAGGTAACCATCAAAGCTTGAAAGTACATATTTTCTTTCAACTATAATATTTGTTGATGCTCTACTTCACCTCCACCCCCTCCCTGCCATCCATCCATTTCTCTGTCTCTGACTTTCTCTCAAGATATTGTGAAAGATAGATTTTGTGAACTAACTTCTGTTAGAGCCAGCATTAAAAAGAAATACAGCTTTTTACATGGTCTGATGGATCATAATGTATCATGGGTTTTATTTGGTATCTAACTTGCTCTTTTAAAAAAAATGCTAGAGGTGATCCACAAATTTGTTAGAGAATAAACCCAAAATGTCTATATTTTCATATAATTAGGGATATCTTTTAGGAAGATAAGAGTTATATGCTCTTCTTTTCTTTCTTCTCTAACTTGGGATTGGAATTTTCTTTTTTTGCCTATTTTATGCAATTTGTTTAAATCTTAGACATGAAGTGTTTGGATCTCTGTACTGGATATATTAAAAAGAGAACACCTATTGAGAGGTTGATGGAGCCTACACAAGTGCTCTTTGGGGGCAGCAATGACATCATAGGGACAATGGGAATTATAGAAATGGATTCTTGTATTGGAAGAATTCTGAGTCTCAAATGACTTTGAGTAGATGTGGATATTTAAGGAAATTAAAATATATAGTTCCTTTGGAAGACATAGTAAGACTATCTACCATTGTATTTTAGCTGATTTGTTCATTCATGCATGCATGCATCCATTCATTGATAATCAATGAATACCCACAGTGTGCCAGACACGTACATAGAAACATTCTATGACATCTTTCAAAGAATTCTAGTGGTTTGACTTATCTGCATACTCACAATAGGACATTTAAACTTTAAAGAGCGTCAACCTTTAACCTGAGTTAGATTCTGTTAAATTTGTCTGTCATTCCTCACACATACACACACTCCCAGTACCAAAATCCTCAGAATGTGGGACTTAGCCTGTACAACAAATCAGAATGAGGAGATGATTATAACATTGACCTTTCTGGGAAAGAAGTATGCCATCTTCTGCTTCCCTTTCACTGAGACAGAGGCTACTGACCTCACTGGTCCTCTCTACAGAGTGGGGGTGATGATAATCCCACTTCATCTGGCTGGAGGAGGATTAAATTAGATCATACAAAGGCTCTGGAGATGTCGACTTTCACTAAGGCCCAGTCTTGCCCACACAAGAGAGGACCACACATGTCATCCTGTGGAAAGAAAGTGTAGCTACAGTACCCTGGAGGACTACCGGGATGGACAGGGAAGCTAGGAAGGTTTGTGTCTGGAGAGAAGGCCAGGTGTGAATGAATTCAGAACCTGGTCACATTTTGAAGGTGTTTGTGCTGCCCTTGATTTTAAAAAAATTAATTAGGTGAACATTACCTTGTAGAGATAACCATCAAAGCTTAAAAGTACATACTTCCTTTCAACTATTATATTTGTAGATGCTTTGCTTCACACACACACACCCCCCCCATCTATCATCTATCCATTTCTCTGTTTCTGACTTTCTCTCAAGATGTTGTGAAAGACAGTTTTTGTGAACTAACTTCTGTTAGAGCCAGCATGTTTTTAAAAGTCCGGCTTTTTACATGATCTGATGGACCATGACAGTAGATGATAAGATTGTTGTAGTTATGTCATGAGTTTTATTTGGTATCTAATATGCTTTCTGAAAAACAATGCTTGAGGTGATTCACAAATTTGTTAGAGAATAAACCCAAAATGTTTTTATGTTCATACAATCTGGGATATCTATTAGGAAAATAAGAGTTGCATGCTCTTTTCTTTCTCATCTAATTTGGGATTGGGATTCCCTTTTTCTGCCTATTTTATGCAATTTGTTTAAATCTTAGAAATGAAGTGTTTGACTCTCTTTATGGGATATATTAAAATGAGAATACTCTGTGGACCTGAAAGCAGGCTTGGGACTTGATGAGAGGGTCACCATAATTTATTGTCCAAATAGGACCTTTTTTTTCTCAGCACTGGACTAAGGGCAAACTGGGACAAGTGGTTATTATTTGTAATGACTCTTGTCTTTTTTCAGTGCTTGCTCTGATTTCTTGTCTCTTTTTGTTGCATGGTACTTCTAGAATTTGTTGAATGCTTACAACTTTGCATGGTGTAGCAGAGGCCTGGAAGAGTCATGGTATATAAATGCTATGTTTTGAAACACTACCCGTGGCTCATGTCAGAGATTTTAAACAAAAATAACTATAATACTGTCTTTTAACATAGACATATATTTGCAGACATATATACATGTACATATGTAATTATAACAATTTTTTGACATATGAGGAGATTGAGGCACAGAGAGGTTAGTTCCTGCAGCTAGGGCTCCATAGCCAGATAGTTGCAGAAAAACTTCCCACCTTATCCTTTGGGCATTGCTTTTAAAAAGTGTTTACAGAGCATCATATTTATTTGATAATTTTGATTATAGAAATGTGATAAGTTTTGGTGATCAAGGGATATGCTATTATATTTATTCCTGAAATTTAGAGGAAAAAATGTTTTAAGAAAGTGATTTGAAGTTTAAAAAGAGGAGGGACATATAAAACATTGTATTATGTAACAAATGAAAAAAAATTGAATGCTTTTTTAAATTATTTGAGGCTGGTAGCAAAGGTGAAGAAGTTGTTATTGAAGAGACTCTGTTGAGTAAATTTCTTTACTTCCCTGCTGCCTGCCCACTCATTGTTACGGGACACACAGAGAATGTCTGTGAACTTGTCAGCAGCACTCAACACCATGATAGCAACAGTGAAACATATTGACTGAAGATAACCACTTGATCAGATTTCTTGACCTCCTCCTGTATATGCCCAGGCATTGTCACGGGGCATACAAAGATGAAATGATCAGCCCTGCATTGAGACTCTGCACTATCTAGAAGAAGAAAAGAAGACTGTGTACTAGACCAGCAGGTGTTACAAGGGTGACGTTGACAAAGTCCAAAGGGGAATTTGAATGCAGTGTGTTGGAGTTGTGGGAATGAGGAAGACGGGGGAGGGCTGGGTAAGAATCCAACTGAGAATAGTGGATGAAAAACATTGGAAGAGTTGATTTTGGCCTTAATACCAAATTAATTTTGTTCTCTTACCTTATTTTTCACTTTTTTGCTGGCCCTCCTGTCTTTTCACACCTCTCATTCTACCCTTATACCTTAAAATGAGGAGGCAAATAACTACAAAGCAGGAAACGTTGTCAAGGAAACAAGTTCTAGACTCACTCTGGTGGTCACTGCTCAGTAAATTCCTTCTTCACCACTACGTCCATAGCTCTAGTACCATGATTATTGTTCATCGTGAAGATCTAGTGTCATCAAGGAAAGGTTATACTATGTGTCAAGAAAGTGAGATAAATAGGTAATGTAGCTCCAAATTTCTACATTAAAAAGGATTAAGAATGAAAAATTTGGGGGAAAACTCCAGTTTCTAGAAGATTTACATATTGTAAAAGAGTGATTATTATTTCTTCCCAACATTGTCCCAGAGAATCCTGTGTAACAGATATTATGTTGAATTTTCCACGTATATCTTTTCTTTACCGTCTTTCATTTTCCTGCTTGAATAAATTTCTTCACTTTTACCTGAAATAGGACCCAGTAGAATATTATGTGGTACTATATATATAAATTTTATTGGTCCTGCTTTAAAAAAAAACATTTTTTGAAATCTACTGTTCTTTAGTCTCATCAAGTATTATTAAAGAATCTTCTTCTAAAACTTACGATTTGTGCGTTTATCAATTGCTGCCTTTGGCCAACATTGAATTAACTTGGCTAATACTTTCACATTATATTAAAGTATTCTGTATTAGTAGAACATGTTAAATGTTACTGATGAAAATGAATATTTGCAGAGCCTTATTTCTTGAGCATTTAATCTAAAAGAACTCTTAAATTTGTAATTGCTTTTTCTTTTTTTACACAGCTTTGTTAAAGATGTAACTATACCTTTGGGGCCCCACTCATTTCACCTGCTCTCCCTCAGTGACTCATTCATACCACAAATGTGACCAAAAGTGTGGCTGAGTCTTCCCGTTCTTCTTGACATGGACATTGTTTTGGCTTAGGATAAAAACTGCTTTGCTGATGCTTGTGAACACATTCAACATTTCTACTTGTCTGGTACATCATGCCCTTTGATATCCTTCATTATTCGTTATCAGAAAGAAGCAAGTAACCATGAAGCAGAGAATTTTAGAAAAACATATGAGATTGTAACTGAATATAGCACACTTTGATTATGGAGTCAAAAATGGCCATGTTTATGACTAGGGATGATCAAAAGCACTCTCTCTGCATGTGTAATTAGATGCTTAGTAAACACTTTCTCACAGTAAAAATATAACATGGCTGTTGCTCTGTCTTAGTAAGAAGAATATAAGCTACACTGTTTAAAACTCATAGTTTTTTTATTTATATATCTCACTTATGCACTTATATTTTCATCTGATAGTCTTCTATCTAAGTCTCAATAGAACTTGAGGATCAAGGGGATTAAATGTTTTAAAAGGATTTCTTTTTTAATGTCACTGCAGGGGATGAAAGGAAAGAAAAACAAGTTTGTATATTAAGTCTGTATTATAGCTACTGATGTGAATGTTAACAATGCATGCCCATAAAATGCTAACAGCACTTTATTAGGACAATTGTGTAATGTGAAACCGATGGCATTAAGAACAGCTATAGAAAGAATAATTTCTGATTGTCCGCTCTTTTTTTTTTTTTTTTTAATTTTTAGATTTGTAGCCAAACCATGTACCATAGCCCTCAACATTCAGGCCAGTGGACTACAAATTGCCCAGCTCAATGCCATTCTGGACAAGGTTTTCACTGCAATTACAAATGTATGACTGTCCTTTCCAGGGGTATGGATTGTCCCAATCACTATTCTCAGCCTGCAGTCATTCACTTCTTTTGGGTTTTTTTAAATTTAATGTAATTTTATTTTATTTTAAAATTGTGGAGTACAATTCAGCGTTAGGTATACAAATATTCATTGTGCAGGTACCCTTGTTGATGAGGTGTGCCCCCCCATGCAGATCTCAACTACTGTCAATCCCACCTCCCTGCCCTTCCCCCTCCCCCAGTAGTTTCCCACTACTGTCAATCCTTTTCTTATAGTATTATGGTAGTTGTTCAAGGTCCACTGACGAGTGAGAACATGTGATACATCTTTGTTTCTGTGAAAGATCACTCAGTATTATAAACTCTAATTCCATCCAGGTTGCTGCAAAGTTCATGATTTTGTTCTTTTATGACTGCATAATATTCTATTGTGTATATGTACAACATTTTTTTATCCAGTACTCTTTTGATGGGCAGCACAGTTGATTCCATGTTCTTGCTATTGTGAACAATGCTGTGATAAACATGTGTGTGCAGATATCATTTTTATAGTGTGATCTGAGTTCTTCCGAGTATATTCCCAGTAGGGAGATTGCGAGGTCATATGGAAAGCCAATTTTTAGAACTTTTAGGAATTTCCACACTGTTTTCCACAGAGGCTGTAATAGAGTACACTACCACCAACAGTGTAGAAGTGTTCCCTTTTCACCACATCCTCTCCAGCATCTGTTATTTTTTTAGTCATTGATGATGGCCGTTCTGACCGAAGTTAGGTGGTATCTCAGTGTAGTTTTAATTTGCATCTCATTCAATTCTTTTTCATATGGGTTTGCTGGAAAGTATGTTCTCAGAAAGAATGCAAGAATAGTATTATAATGAGTTCCAACCAAAAGAAGCAAAGTAGAGGTGGATGTCTCTTATACCTGTTAGTTTACTCTCAGGATGACTTTTAGTAGCTTGTCTGTGAAGAATAGTCTTGATTAGATAGCTATTAGTCTAATTCTGTGCCTTCTTTAATCTCACATGATCTTAAGTGATACAGATGAGGGCTGAGTGGGACTTTGTGGAGATGACTGGATGGAGCCAAAGAATTTGATTTATGTATGTGTGATAAAAAGGACTGGTTGGCTTATAGTGTTGTCCATAGATTCTAGGAGTTGTGATAAATAGACATATGTCAGCAGTGATGATGATGACAGAAAGACTTAATTGAAGAATAAGAGTTGTAACATGAAGGAATGAAAGATGAGGGTCAGGAGGATGTTATGTGATGAGATGGGTGGAGAATAAAAAAAGAGGAGATAATTTGGTGGGAATTTAAGTCCAAACTAAGAGTAGAGAAAAGAGAGCAGGAAGGGTGGGAGGAGGAAATTGCCTCTCCTCCCTTACCCCCACCCCAAGTTTATATCCCCTTCAAAATGAAGAGGAAGAGAAAGCCAGAAGTCAAGAACTCTCAATCTAAGGCCATAAGAAAATAAAGCAAATTATAGGTATTACATGTCTTATCTTACACTTGCCTGGACAAGAAAGAGGAAAGATTAGGAAAAGTACAACATTCTATGAGAAGTATTATGTGTTCATATATTTAGTGGTTCATTTTCCCTTTTTCACCTTTCTGAGAGAGTGACTGACTCAGATTTGATAGAGTTAAGCAACTTAGGTTCCTCTTTGTGGTATTTGTGTTGCTAGCCATTTGTACTATTTGTCTCTTGTCTTACAACTATGAATTCAAAATCTAAAGACTAAATTTTTTAATTTTTTAAAAGATGTGAGGTACAATTCAGAGTTAGGTGTAAAAATGGTCAACACTTTTTTGGAGTTGGGGTTTCACTCTGTTGCCCAGACTGGAGTACAGTGGTATGATCATGACCATCATGACTCATGGCAGCCTAGATTTCTGGGTTCAGGTGGTCCTCCTGCCTCAGCCTTCTGAGTAGCTGGGACTACAGGCATGAACCACCACACCCAGTTAATTTTTTTATTTTTTATTTTTTTGTAAATATGAGGTCTTGCTAGGTTGCCCAGGCTGGTCTTGAACTCCTGGGCTCAAGCAATCCACCTATCTTGGGCTCCCAAATTGCTGGAATTATGGGCATGAGCTACCATGTGGAACCCAAAAACTTTCATCTATTTTATGGTCTTCATTTCTGCCAAAATTCTCTAAGGTTTTCCCCTCCATTCTTTAAAAAATAGTATTTTTTTCTCAAGAAGTATAAGAAAATACCCGATGTTTTTTTCATCTTTGCTCAAAAGAAGAGAAGAATGAATGGGATTTTAGGAAAACCTCTTTTGGTAGTTTTATGAGATGATTTTAGATTGCCAAGTTCCAACCTGAAGGGACGTGCATCCTACGGTATTTAAAAGAAGAAGTTATTAAGAAAAAGCTTGCGTTTTCATTTAGCAGATCAATTTACAGCAGTGGAGCTCCTTTATCCCTCTTAAAAAAGCAGAATGTAGGGAATTATCAAGTTCATTTTAAGATGTGATTACAACACCTTTATATTCTCTTTCTGAGTTACTCTTAAGTATGTGAAATATACAATACTCTAAATGAATACTGAAATGAGTTTTTAACCCAAATTTGATTGCCTACTTTTACAAATCCTGCAGTGGACATTGGTTTCTCTTGCCTCATGTTTGTTATGGTTACTGGAGAAATTTCCTTCATAAAGGTAATAAAAAGGTTTTGCAGCCAGATTTACTGCTCTGAAGAATCCTTGCTTCTAGCTAATTTCAATGATCATATTCTCTTAGTTTCCAAGGGGATTCCTTTGGAGGTTCTTACATGATTAAAACAGAAGCCTCATGTTTTAAATATAAATGAAGAAAAAGTTGGAACTGTTTTTCCTTGTATTCTTTGTAGTTCTCCAGTCTTATTTGGAATATGAAATGTAACAGGTCAGTTTACAGAATTCAGAATATGAAATGTAACAAGACTCAGCTCAAAGTGTCTGTGTGTGTTTGCCTAATCATTCAGCATCTCGGTTCCAAGTGATCTTTTGCAGAAGAGCATGATTATAACCCTTCAGGTATAAGGGATGAGCCCTCAAAACTCTTAAAATCTCCTCTGTACAGACCTGACTACACAGTTTGTGAGCCCAGTGCAGAATGAAAATGTAGGACTCTCTTGTTCAAAAAAGCACATAAAAAATTGCCATTAAAACTGTAGAAATATAAAGCTTTTTCTGCCCTCCCTCACTCAATCTCTCTCTACCTGTCAAGGTGGTTTTTGTTGTTGTCGTTGCAGTTGTTTTTTGCTGTGTAATGTCATGCTCCCTCAGGCATGAGGTGCTCACAGGTCTTGTGTAAACTCTCACAGGTGCCTGCAGGTGCCACTCTGTGACTTAGTACACACATGGCTCGCCAGCTCCTGGGTTCCCCTTCTCTCCAGCCATTGACTGATATGCTGTGCCCAGCCAGGGATGCAGAGATATTGAGAGGCCTCTCTTCTGTCCACAGGCCCACTGCCCAAACCCATGAGGGACAGTGACCCCCAAGTACATTGCAATCCTTATATCCAGATCAGGAATAGATAAGAGGCTCACCCTTACTGAGTCACTCACCAAACACACTGATGTAACTGCTTCCATGCCCCCATCCAAGAAACCTTGGGGAGTATAAGCCCAAGTACACTGCCACTCCCCATGCTTGCACTCAGACCTCTGCTGGGGGCTGAAGGCAGCAGCAGTCATTAGGTGGTGAGTGGAGGAGGCTAGGTGGGTGCTGCGAGCCTGGGGATGGGGAATTGGATGACCACACATCCATCTGGCGGAAGTGCTGAGACTGTGAATGAGCCAAGACTGCAAGCCCCTATGTCATGCTCCTTTGCCCCATTGGACATCACTTGCAAAACATGGATTCCATGATTAAACTATCAAGAATTTCAGGGTGGTGGCCACAGGACTTTCAGCCCAAAGTCTGGGCCCTTCTAGATGGGAGGCCCTGTGTGATGGTGCTGGTCACGTGCCCTGAGTGTTTGGCTCTCATCTGTGAAATTAGTTGATAAATTTGAGCCTGTTCATATTCTCTAGAAGTCTCCCGATTTGAGGAAACACCTGTCTGTCTGTTGCCTCTCTGTTCTCCTCTCCATCCTCTAAATCTATTTAAAGTATTACAAACATTTTAGAGAACTTACCCCTACCATAAAATAATTAGAATTTTGGTTTTTGAGTCAGTCAAACCTGAGTTTGTATGTTAGAACCTTGGCTCTGCTTCCTCCTAGCTTGTGGCCTTGGGCAAGTTTCTTAAACTCCATAGGCTGTAGATAATTTATTTCTAAAAATCTTTGAATAACTTCCTCACAGACATTCATTAGGGTTAAATAAAATAGTGCATGTAAGTCATTCAGTAAATGGTGTGGAATCTATTTGGGCCAGTGGTTCTCACACTTTACTTTGCATTAGGGTCACTTGTGCAGTTAAAATGCAGATTGCTGCATCATATTTCTAGAGATTCTGATTCAGTAGTCTTGGAATGGGACTGAAAAGTCTACAGTTATGGATTGTCAGACCCATTCACATGAACAGAATGATTATTTCTCTTTGGTGAATATTTTTAGTTGACGTTTCTTAACTAATTATTTTCAGAGTCATTTGGTAAGTACTTATTTTACTTTTGGGGATTCTTCTGCCATGTTAATTGCACATAACTATGATGCCAGCTACCTCAATTTCCTACTCACATCGGTTCTTAAGCCATAGAGGTAGGAATATGTCAGGGAAATCATATCATCATCCAATTTTGACATGCTAGATAATGTTCTTAAATTGTAGGCACATTCCCTATAATTTGTTTCCACTAATTTTCCTTATCTCCTAGTCTCCTTCATTTTTATTGTTTACTTTCCTTTGTCCTCTTCCAGTGCTGGTTTAGGTTAATGATACTAAAATTAGCCCAGGCAGCCGGGCTCAGTGGCTCAGCCTGTAATCCCGCGCCTTTGGGAGGCTGAGGTGAGTGGATTGGCTGAGCCCGCGGGTTCGAGACCCGTCTGGGG
>NW_007029515.1:7708-10239 GCF_000164805.1 Carlito syrichta | reverse complement strand
GAGCCCAGCAGGTCGAGGCTGCGGTGGCTGGGAGCGGCCACTGCACTCCAGTCTGGGCGACAGAGTGAGACTCCAACTCAAAAACAAACACACAAACAAACAAAAACAAAATAAAATTAGCCCAGGTATTTTTAGTATAAAATATTTATATGCATCACCATTATTTATGTATTTATTTGGAAACCTTCCAAAAACACTTTTGGAAAATAATAAGGAAAACAAGAAGAAGAAGATATGTATATGTACACACACACACACGCGCACGAAAGAAAGAACAGAAATCACATAAACTTTATATTTGGCGAATCAGGAGATGCAGATCTCTAGATTCAAAATGTAGTATATGAGGGCTAACAAGAAACATTTGGAATTGGGCAGAAGACAAGTAGGAGGAAGTGTCAAGCAAGAGCTATGCCCAGTAAGGTAAGGTTTCAGTAAAGCCAACACAAAGACGCTCCATCCCATTTGCAGCAGTAGGTGCAGGAACTGGTGAGCCAGACTGGCGGGAGGAGGCACACAGAAAACCACATGGGTGGTCCCTTTTCAGGTGGCCCTCTCCCTCGGTGGCAGCTAGACTGGAAGAGCATCCTTGCTGTTCCCCATACTGTAAGTAGCTGGTCAAGGAACTCCAACTCATTCAAAGATGGTTAATAAAGAAGTGACTCACACGACATCTAACAAAGACAATAAAAAGAAAGTGTGGCAATGCTCCTTAACAAAAATTGTCACTAGAAAAATGAGAACAAACAAAGAGGCCAACAAAAATTGTGCCGAAATATTTTTACCATGAGTTTGAAAGAGACAATGAAGCAGTGGCTCTGTGAAAGAAGATCACGAAGAAGAAATACAAGAACTAAAGAAACAAATAGTTGGTCAGCAAGAGGAGAGCTGGAACGTGAGCTTGTAGAGTTCTGGAAAAAAAGTACCGAGACCATCCCAGAAAATAAGACAAAATTGGGGGGAAAGGTCCGGAACTCTAGACACTGCAGAAGACTCAGTAAGGAACATGGAAGATATAAATAAAACTGAAGTAAAGAAAATAAACAAACAATAATAATTAAAAAGAAATTTGATACATAGGCCAAGCAGATCTAGCATCTCTGTAATAGGAATCTCTTAAGGAAAAGCAAGATGAAACAATGAATGAAAATCAATTTTGAGATATAATTCAAAAAATCTTTCCTAAAATAAATGGAAAGGCGTTTTAATTTTTTTTTTTTTTTGAGTTGGAGTCTCACTCTGTCACCCAGACTGGAGTGCAGTGGCCACTCCCAGCCACGGCAGCCTCGACCTGCTGGGCTCCAGCGATCCTTCTGCCTCAGCCTTCCAGGTAGCTGGAACTACAGGCGCACGCTACCACACCCGGCTAATTTTTGATTTATTGTAGAGATGAGGTCTCGCCAAGTTGCCCAGGTGGGTCTCAAACACACGGGCTCAGGCAATCCACTCACCTCAGCCTCCCAAAAGCACGGGATTACAGACTGAGCCACTGAGCCCGGCGCGTTTTAATATGTTAATAAAAATGTAGTGAAGACTGACTTGGAAAGTTCAATACCAAGACTTACATCATTAAAGTTATTGGACTTGATACACGAAGAAATACTTACTTGAGCAGTTAAGCAAAAAAAAAAAAAAAAAAAATCATTTAGGGAAAATTTCACATGATTATAAGTTTCTCTATAGTAATTTTTTAATATTCCCAAGAAAAATGTGAACCAAGAAATTTATGTCTAGTCAAAATGATTTTACTCTGTAAATGGTGCAGGTATATTTGAACATGAAAAACTTTAGGGGAGTTATTCCGTGGGCCTTTCTTGAAGACACTGTTAAATAATTGATTTTAGCTGAAGAGAATACTGGGAATGCTTGTAAGTTTCAAATGTATTTCAACTCAAGAACTAAGAAAGAAATGTGAGGATTAGTGACAGACTGAATGTTAACATTCTAGGTTCTCACAATGTAGAAATGATACAGCTAACAACAATTGTTGAGAAGAAAGAGAAAGAAAGTAGGAGGCAGAATAGTTCAATGATTGCATAATTTCTGAGAGCTGGTAGTCAAGTTGTATCAGTTAAAGCTGGAAAATCATTAGAAGTATAAGCATATTTAATAGAATAAGAGTAAACACTAAGGTAATATTATTGATTAGTGTTCGGTAGTGGGGGAGAAGGAAGGGAGGAAGAGGAAATAAGTCTAGTTTAAAATATCGCTCATGTGGAATTATTAGAGAAGGAAAAGAAAGAGTATTATATGAAGAACCACTAAAACAGAAATTACCCACAAAAAGAGAAAACAAGGCAAACTATAGTAAAATATATTTTTTAATTGTCAAAACAGGAAGTAGAACATAACTAAAGCAGGGAACTATAAACAAACCAACAATCATATCAATACATCTAAATAAGCCATGTGCTCATGCCTGTAATCCCAGCACTTTGGGAGAAAGAGAAGGGTGGATTGCTTGAGCCCAGGAGTTGGAGAGCAGCCTGGGCAAAAAAAAAACCTTGTAACAGCTTGTCTCTGCAAAAAAA
>NW_007029515.1:0-7688 GCF_000164805.1 Carlito syrichta | reverse complement strand
GCAAAAAAAAAAAAAAAAAAACAAATTACACAATTAGCTGGGTGTGATGGCTCACACCCATAGTCTTAGCTACTCAGGATGCCAAGGTGGAAGGATCACCTGATGCCAGGATGTCAGAACTGCTGTAAGCCGTGATCGTTGTGATCATGCCACTGTACTCCAGCCTGGGCAGCAATAGGGTGAGACCCTGCTTCAAAATAAATAAATATAAATATATATATATAATGAGTTTAATTCATCTAATAAAAAATACTTCAGGTTTTGATTACTGATATGGGTTGAATTGTATACATTGAAGCCTAACTTCCTGTACCTCAGAATGTGACCTTAGCTGAAGATTGGATCTTTACAAAGGTAAATAAGTTATTGTAGGGTTATTAGAGTATGTCTTAATTCAATATGATGGGTGCCTTATAAACAGGGAAAATTTGGATCCAGAGATAGACATGAGGGAAAATGAGGTGGAGACATGTAGGAAAAAGATGGCCATCTGCAAGCCCAGGAGAGAAGTCTGGAACAGATCCTTCCTTCACAGCCCTCTCAGAAAGAGCAAGCCCTTCAACACCACCATCTGGGACTTAGAGGTTCCAGAACCATGAATGGCACAATAGATTTCTGTTGTTGGCACCTCCCCGTTTGTGAAACTTTGTTATAAATATAAATAACAAAGTAGCATTTCTAAAAGCAGTAAATGAAATGAAGAATTGGCTTTTTATTTAGAGGATACAATTCACAATGAAGATAAAATAGTTATGAATCTTACATATATTAAATGTGAATATATCTGAAAATTCGTTAAAAAAGAATTAAGGAAGAAATAAAAACATAATAGTAAGACATTTTAATTTACTTCTGGGTCATGACAAATCCAGTGAACAAAATATAAAATGCAATTTAGAAATTATAGGGAGCATAATTAATAAGGAAGATCTGAGGGATACATTTAGAACCCTGTGTTCTAAATATAGATACAATATTTTCTTAAGAATCTATTAAATATTAACAAAAATTGATACCTTATTGTTACAAAAGTATCATAAATTTAACACATTTAGGCATGACTTGATAATGCTAGAAATTAGAAATCAGAAAAATCAGAAAACAAAAAGCCTCTTGATCTTGAACATTTATACGCACTATCTTAATCAACTTGGGTAAAAATAAAATTTCAGAATATTTAGAAAATAATTATAATGAAAGCAATACTTATATGTACCATGCTAAAAGCAGTGCTCAGTTGAAAACTCATACATATATTGAAAAAATAGTTGATTACTTAGTTAAACATTTAAAAAGAACAACAAAATGAATGGAGATAAGCAGAAGGAGAAAATGAATAAAGATTAAAAATCAAAATTAATGAGTTAACAAAACCATAGAATTAAAGAAATTTTAATACATAAATCCTTTATTGGTTTAATTTCCTTTTTACAGGTCAGCTAACTGCAGAAAAAGCAAGCACAAATAACAACTTTATAATTGACAACCACTAGAAAGGAAAATTAAGACAGCTGGATAAATATAATTGAAAAACTTGGATTAAAAAATAATTCTAGGATTTTTTCATGTATCTGTTGACTGATTATATGTCTTCTTTTGAGAAGTGTCAAAGAAATGCAAATCACACTGAGATACCACCCAACTCTAGTCAGCATGGCCACCATTAATAACTGGAAAAACAACAGGTGCTGAGAAGATGCAGAGAAAAGGGAATGCTTCTACATTGTTGGCAAGAGGGTAAATTAGTACAATCTCTGTGTAAAACAGTGTGGCGATTTCTAAAAGATCTTAAAATTGACCTTCCATATGATCTAGCAAATCTCCCTACTGGGAGTATACCCAGAGGAACTCAAATTATTCTACAAAAAAGATACCTGCATGCACATGTTTATGGCAGTACTATTCACAATAGCAAAAACATGGAACCAACCATGCTGCCCATCAAAAGTGGGTTGGATAAAAAAAAAAAAAAAAAAAAGGTGGTACATATACATGATAGAAAATACACAGCCATAAAGAAGGACAAAATTATGGACTTCACAACAACTTGAATGGAGTTAGGGTCTATCATATTCGGTGATCTATCACAGAAACAAAGAAATGAGTAGCACCTGTTCTCACTCATAAGTGGATCTTGAACATTTATCATAATACTACAAGAAAGGAGTTAGCAGTAGTGAATCACTGCCAGGGGAGGGGGAGAGAACACAGCATCAGTAAGGGTACCTGATACCACATCTGGTTAAGTGAGGATCAGTGGGAAGCCCAAGCTTCACCTGTACAATAACCGATGGCTTCTTATGTACCTAATCATGAATTATATCTCACATCTTTTAAAAAAAAATATTGTAGGGAAATATAATTTACTCTGTGTCTGTTTGTAAGTATGTGTGTAAAGATCAAATGAAAAGAACTAAACTGAAAAAATGTGTCCAGCACAGATGCTGTTGCAAAATAATTCTTTTTTTAAAATTTGCTCAAGTATTTATTGAACATGAAGGCACGTGTTTTTTCCATCACTCAGATGATTAGCATTTCTAAGATATGTGGAGGCCTAAACTCACATCTGATAATATCAAAAAATTACATTTACTCTTTCTCCTTTTTGTTGTAAATATTTAAGATGTACAATATGTTTCAGTATATGTAGTGCAGTAGTTACTATAGTCACGCAATTAGTAAGTCCATCTTACAAAAGAATTCCAACACACTTTTATAAAAAAAATTTTTTATTTTAAAGATGTGGAGTACAATTCAGGGTTAGGTACACAAATGTTCATTATGCAGGTACCCTTGTTGATGAGGTGTGCCCCCCCATCCCTTCCCCTGGCAGTTTCCCACTACTGCCAATTCCATCTCTGCCCTCCCAAGACAGTTTCCCACTACTGCCAACCCCTTTCTTAGTATTACAATAGTTGTTCAGGGTCCACTTATGAGTGAGGACTTGTGATACTTGGTTCTTTGTTTCTATGATAGATCACCCAAGTATTATAGCCTCTAAGTCCATCCACGTTGCTGGGAAGTTAATAATTTTGTCCTTTATGACTGCGTAATATTCCATCATGTATCCACTTTTTTAAAAATCTGGTCCTCTTTGATGGAAAGCACGATTGGTACCATGTTTTTGCTATTGTGAATAATGCTGCAGTACACATGTGTGTGTAGGTATCTTTTTCATAGAGTGATATGAGTTCCTCTGGGTATATTCCCATTAGGGGGTTCATGAGGTCCTATGGGAGGTTGATTTTTAGATCTTTTAGTAATCACCACACTGTTTTCCACAGAGATTGTACTAGTTTTTTACACTCCCACCAACAGTGTAGAAATGTTCCCTTTTCCCTGCATTCTCTCCAGCATCTGTTGTTTTTTGAGTTATTGATGATGGCCATCCTGGCTGGAGTTAAGTGGTATTTCAGTGTGGTTTTAATTTGCATTTCTTTGATAACTAGTGAGGTTGAGCATTTTTTCGTGTCTCTGTTGGCTGCTCGTATGTCTTCTTTTGAGAAGTGACTGACTGTTCATATCTTTTGCTCACTTTGTAATGGAGCTGTTTATTTTTTTCTTTTCAGCACGTTTGAGTTCCTTGTAGATCCTAGATGTTAGACTTTTATCAGATATATGGTTGGAAAATATTTTTTCCCAGTCTGTGGGTTGTCTCCCTGCTCTCTCAATGGTTTCTTTGGTTTTGCAGAAGCTTGTCAGTTTGATGAGGTCCTACTTGTCTATCTTATCTCTTATGGCATGGGTACTTGGGGTTTTGATCAGGAATTGGTTGCCAGTTTCTATTTCCATGAGGGTGTCTCCTGCATTTTCTAAGGTTCTTATAGTTTGAGGTTTTATGTTTAGGTCTTTGATCCATTTAGAGTTGATTTTTGTGTATGGTGATAGGTAGGGATCTTATTTTAATCTTCTGCATGTGGTCAGCCAGTTTTCCCAGCATCATTTACTGAATAGGTTCTCCTCTCCCCAGTTGTTGGTGGTGGAGGCTTTGTCAAAGATGAGTTGGTTGAAAAATTGAAGTTTTGCTTCTGGAATCTCTATCCTGTTCCATTAGTGTATATGCCTGTTCTTGTACACAGGGTATATGCCTGTCCTTGTAAACAGCCCCATTACAAAGATTATTTTGATTATTGTAGCTTTTTAATAAAGCTTAAAGTCTGGAAGCCTCCCACTTTTTTTCTGTTTGTTGGTGTGTTTGTTTGTTTTGCTGAGGATTGTCTTGGCTATTTGTGGTCATTTATGTTTCCATATGAATTCCTGTATTGTCATTTCCAGGTCTGAGAAGAATGCTGCTGATAATTTAATGGGTATTGTGTTAAATCTGTAGATTTCCTTGGGGAGGATGGACATCTTAACAATGCTGATTCTTCCAACCCATGAGCATGGAATATTTTTCCATTTGTTTGTGTCATCTTTGATTTCTTTGATTAATGTTCTGTAGTTTTCATTGTAACAGTCTTTGACTTCTCTGGGTAGGAAGATGCCACAGTATTTCATTTTTTTGGTCCAACAAACTCTTAAAGGGCAGATAATTAATCTACATCAAAGCATAGAAAATTAAGAAAGGCATCCAATTCTCTTTTAATGTAGCAATAAGATATTAATATCAAAGCCTGACAAAGATGTCATCAAAAAATAAGATTAGAGACCAATTATATTTATTAATATAGATAAAGAAATTCTAAAATAAAAATTAGCAAGCAGAATACCTTAAAACAATTATTTATAATAATGAAAGGAGTTTATTCTAGGAATTCAAGATCTTCCCTGTATTTGATATAAAAAATGTATTTATGTAATTCATTTTATTAATAGATGTAAGGAGAAAAAATATGTGATGGGCCATAGATGCTAAAATATACTTCTTTTTTACTAAAATAAGTTATCTAACTGGGGATAGGTAGTTTCTGTTTTATGAGAAATATATTTGTATCTCAGCTGCAAATCTGGCCCCCTTACTTAATGAGAAAGTTAAAGATAGTCCCACTGAATTCCAGAAAAGATAGGAATGCCTGTTGTAATTACTGTCTGACATTGTGCTAAATTGCTAATAAGAGAAAGAAAATCATAAAAATTAGAAAGGAGATGGCAAAACTACTGCTATTTGAAGATTTATTCATTCAAGAAGTATTTATTGAGTCCCACTATAATCTAGGTATTGGTAAAAAGAGATAATAAAATTTTCTTGTTTATGGAGCTACATTTCTGTAATATGACATTATATGATTTACAGGGGGACATTCCCCCCAAAAACTGAATTGTTTTTTGGAGGGTGGGCCCCTTGTAGTACAGGCTTCCCCCACCAGGTAAGTGTTCTAGGAACCTATTAGCATCAGTATATCAGGTAGCATTGTTGTGAGAGACTGTGTTTGGCTTCACTGAATTTTTTAAAATTTAATTTAATTTTAAAGGTGTGGGATACAAGTCAGGATTGTGTACATAAGTGGTTTAGGTGAAGTTTTGGACCTCCCATTGGGTAAATTTTATTTGCAGATTATTTTAACAGGTTTACCCATTTTATGATGGGCAAATTATGAGTGCACCTGCCCATACCTTGTTGTTAAGCAGTTTTTGACCAAAAATAACATGGCTCCCATGTCCCACCCTCCCTATTCACCTATCTTGCCCCAAGTGACTTTTTTGTTTCCCTGTATGAAAAAAGTCCTCAAAGGGAAATGTGTTGCTGATGTGGAAGAGGTGAAACAAAAAACAGCAGAAGCACTAAAAAGTATCGAAACTGACAAGTTCAGAAACTGTCTTGAGCAGTAGAAAAAGTATCTTGAAAGGTGTTTTGCATTAGATGGAGAGTACTTTGAAGGAGACTGAAGTTTAAATATGCAAGAAAACACAATTTTTTATAAACAAATTCCAAGTTTTTTGATTCCTCCCTCATAATACCCAAAACACTAAGGGAGTTGAGTGAAAAACTACCACAAACTATGAAGTTTTAGTACAAAACTAGAAACCAGAAACCAATAACTTTCATATATTTTCAAGCAATAAGCAGTTAAAAGATACAAGAAAGTACCTTATTTATAGTAGAAACCAAAAAGGCTAATATTTCTAGGAATAGACATAACAAGGTATGTACAAGTCCTGTATGAGGAAAATTTCCAAACATTCATGAAGGATACAAAAAACAAATTGAATAAAGTTGTCAGTTCACCTTACATTAATTTAAGAACTTGGCATGATTTTATTAAAAGTACCAATTGGTTTGCTTGTTTGTCCATTTGTTTATTTTGAAAATAGTCAAGCTAATTCTAAAGTACATATAGAAAAATAAAGATTTCTGAGTAAGCTAACTGTATAGTACTGGTACATGAATAATACACTAATGGAAGAAAATACTTGGTTTTTCAGTGGGAAAAGATGAATGAATGATGGTATTAGTATATTGGGTAGCCATCTGGAAACAAATAAGTTAGATTCATACCTCATGCTGAATACCAGTATATCTTCCAAATACACTAAAGATCTGAATGTAAAAATAAAAATCCTAACTCTATTAGAAGGAAACCTGGCAGAATCTTTTGAACATTTGGAATAAGGGAAACTTATCTAATTATGACACCAAATTTAGAAGCAATAACAGAAAAGCTTGGTACATTTCAATTTATTTTTAACAAACTTCTGCAAGTAAAAAATAGGCAAGCAAAAAAACATCATAAGCAAATTCTGAAGCATAAATAATACACTGGCAAAAAGTGTACAACTTATGATGCAGCTTAGGGTTTAATCATCCTAATAAATAAAGAAATCCTATACTTCAACAAAGAAAATACCAACAAATCAAGAAAAAACAGGCAGTAGATAAGAACATGCTCTTTTCAAAAAGAAAAATGCAAGTTATTTTAAAAACCAAAGAAAAGATGCTTCTCTGATAAAGAAAAAGGAAAGTCAAAAACTACTCTGAGATGATGTTTTATATACCAGATGGCAAAAAATGGAAAAGTCTGATATTCTTTGTTTAGGTGATTTTGGAAAGTAGGACCTTTTGCTTGTGAGAGTATAAACTGGTAACATTACTAGTGAGAGTAATTTTTAATAACAAAATAAGTTACAAATGCACAGACCCCTTTGATCTACAACATTCACTTCCAGATATTTATCCCACAGGTAAACCTGTACAAAATGACCCATGGCAAGGTTAGTTATCACAACATTGTCTATAGCAGAAGTTTGGAAGCTATAAAGTATCCATAAATAGCAGAATGGATAGGTAAATTATGGTATATCCCTACAGTTCTACAGAAGAACGAGGGCATTCTTTATATCTTGATATGGAAATATTTCAAGATACATTTTAAAGTGGAAAAACTGAAAGCCCAGAGCAATGTCTGTAGTATGCCGTTTGTGTGACAAGGAGGATAAAAAGATACATATTAAAAAATTTTTGTTACATAAAACAACTCAGGAAAGAAGATGATTTAGTAACCATGGTTACCTGACAGGAAGGGGAGAGTAGTGATTAAGAAAGTAGGAACGAGGGCCGGCGGCAAGATGGCGACCGGGCAACCCTGTGTCTGAAGCCCTCTGCAAGGGAGATCTGCAGCGGGTCTCTGACTCTCGCCCCGGGAGGCTGGGGACCCCAGCATTGCAGCCTGCTCTTCAGACAGAGCTCGGCCATCGCTATCACTGGAACATCGCAACGACTGGACAGTTTTACTGCATTGCACTCTCCCGCC
>NW_007029514.1:0-1616 GCF_000164805.1 Carlito syrichta | reverse complement strand
TGACTGTAGCTCCAACTACTCCAGGAAGCTGAAGCAGAAGGCTCACCTGAGCCCAGGAAGTCAAGGTTGTGGTGAACCATGATTATGCCAATGCACTCCAGTCTGGGTGACAGAGTGAGACCCTGACTTGAAAAATAATAAATAATCACAGTATCTTAGTTGGGCTCCCCTGTTTCTACAGAGACAGCAATTTGAGGGCAAGTGGTTTATTGGAGAGGTGATCCCAGACCACACTGACAGGTAGCCAGTGTTGGGTATGTTGAAGAACGGGTTATGGCCAGGGGTGCAGTCCTGCAGTGACCATGCCTCTAAGTGGCCCCAGGGAGAGGAGACTGGAATATTCATCAACCACCCCTGGCTGGTTGAGGACCCTATGTGTTCCAGCTGGCCCAAATTTCTAGTAGACCGTCTTAGGGGCTTGCAGTAGAAAGCTGTTGTGCAAATTAGCAATAATTACAGTAACTACCCTTATAAAAAGAATAATACCTGCCACTTCTTGAGTACCTTCTGTGTGCCAAGTATTTGTCTCAGGGACCTTACTTATATCATATCATTAGTTCTCTCTGCAACCCTGGGATGCCATGGTTGTCTCCACTTTACAGATGAGGAAACTGAGGCTCAGAGAGGATCAGCCACATGCCCAAGTTGTCACAGCCAGGAAGTGGTGGTGTCAGGATCTGAACCTAGGCTTATTAAGATTTAGGCTCTCAGGCCTCGCTCATCTGGGAAGCAGAATATATTCCTCTTAGAGAGTAGTTCTCAAGCCTTCACATGTGCTTGCTAAAAACTTACATCCCCAGAAGACGCAGAATCAGAACCTCAAAGACGAGGCCTGGGAATCTGATTTTGAAACAGGAGGTCTCCTGATTCGTTGTATGCTAGTAGCTCTTGCTTCCATGGGCAGGGAAAAGGAAGAGTGTAATTTGGGGGGAATCATGCACGTCTGACTGGAAAAACGATTCTTTGTGAGACATAGTGTCTCTGCATGAGACAGTGAGCACTGCATTCCCTCGGGCCTCTCCACCTTGGGTCTGTGTAATTTCAGACCTCCACTGATCCTGCTGACTCTATCAGCAGACTATGGATGGACAGGCACTAGTTCTTGACATCAGAGCCCCGGTGCGAGGTGGAAGTGCCTGGGCTTTGGAAAAATCTCTCTCGGGGTTTCCTGCTTGAGGAAGACTTCTTCCTGCAAGACTGTTTCCACTCCTGACGCTGCCCTCTGAAGCCGCTGGCTGAAAGGAAGAGTGTTTCGTCTCCCGCACTTGGGCCAGAGGTAGAGGAGGGCTTTTCCGATACTGCAGGAGACAGGCAACAAGGGACTCTGCAGAGGAAGATGCCAGGGAGGAGGGGAGGAAATGGGCCTAGATCGTGAGAGGTCTCCCCTGGTCTGGCCTGTCCTGGTTTGGGTGGTTCAAAGGTTACGTTAGATCACTTGCCCCTGCTTTAAGGTGCTGCCCACAAGAGAGCGACAGGGCTTCTCTGCATCTGCAAGTCACTCTTCCAGCTGGGCTTGTTAGAGAAGACTCGTAGGTGGCGGATGGCAGAAAGGAACGGCTTCTTTCTAGAAGTTTCCAGGGTGAAGACCAGCCGTACTAAGTTCAGAAACTTCTTGG
>NW_007029513.1:0-2114 GCF_000164805.1 Carlito syrichta | reverse complement strand
CCTCCATCTTCCAAAGTGCTGGGGTTACAGGCTTGAGCCACTGCACCCGGCTGTCATAACATTTTAAAGTAGCCACTCACAAAAGGTCCATATTTCATTTGAAAGTAAACACTACTACCCTTTGTAAAAATCATTAAAGTAAACATCAGTGTAAGTATCATCGCTAAAGTGATGGATCAAAACATGCACCACTTGAAAGGGTGCAATTAAAAAATTATCATTTTCAGATATACCTGTCAAAAATGCATACCTTCACTTTATTAATAGTAAAATGCCATGCAACCACAAATGGAGAAGCATTCTATGACATAGCTTACTTGAAATCTCCAAAGCCATCATAGCAGTCAAAAAAAGAATAAGGAACTATTTCAGGCTGAAGGGGACCAAATCAAAAAGTCAAAAAACAAAAACAAAAAACCATGGAAACATAATGGGATTCATGAATCCTTAATCATTTTGCTATAAAGGATGTGATGGTATTTTGAGTATTAAAATTTGAATAGGTCTGAGATTTTAGTGGTACCACAGCATTGATTTCACTTGCCTGAATTAGATAAAATTTCTTTATCAAATACACCATGAAGTTAAATAAAAGACAAACTACTACATGACAGAAAAAAATACTTATTTTCACATGCATATATCCTGCAAAACAATAAGTAAAAGAGAAAAACTAATGGGAAAATTTGACAGAAGACTTAAATAGGCACTACAGAAAATTTAAGTAGACAATAAGCATACAAAATTGATGTTTAACCTCATTGAATATAAAAAAATAACATAATGAGAGTAAGAGACTTGAATTGTTCTCCTATTATAAACAAATAGAAAATAGCACATAACATATGAAATAATTGTTTTCAAACACTGCAAAACACGAAGCACAGAGTTATAATTTCTGAGGTGTTAGCTGCAAATAAGGTAAATCCTGCATTTATGGTTTTTTTGTCTGGAGGAACAATCCGGCATAGTACAAGAGCAAATCAGAGCATGGTTGCTTTATTGAGCTGAGGAGACTCAAGTTCATGGAAGCATAGGTGACTAAAAAACTGCAAAAATAAGTTCAGAACAAAAAGAAGCTACGTGAAGAATGTGCTCCAGAAATTTACTTAGGAGTTTCTTGAGTCTTTGTCATATACTAAGGTATGAATGTATAGGGTGAAACTTCATAAATTTGGACAAAGGACAAGTTGAGATCTGCAAGCAGAATGATTTCTAAAATGGGGGACACTTGAACTAATGTGGAGAGCCTTAATTAAACACTCAACACTCAGCAGAGATTGCAATCAGACCATACCCTAGTAGAAAGTAGAAAGTTTACTACAGTAAGGCTACTTAAGATTCAGACTAACAAAGCATAAAAAAATCAACTGTGAAAATGTCAAGCAGATATGCATATAGGCACCCAAGACATCAAAGATCAACATTATATAAAAGAAGAAAAGGGGAGACGGGGCAAGATGGCGACGGCATAGGTGAACTTGTGAGATTCTCTGAACGGACCAAGACTGCAAACTGCTGAATAGACAGACTGTAAAACAGAGGGAAAAGTGAACAAAACCAGAAGACCCTCATAAGGAAGAACATGTCATTGCAGAAGAGAAATAAAAGCAACCCCACCCTCCCTCAAAAACAGAATTGAAGAGGGGGAGGGAAAGGGGTAAAGGGAGAAAAATCTACAGAAATGAAGAAAAACCAAAAGAAGAGTATGGGTCTCTCCCAGACGCCTGGGAGAGCAGACACTGAGAAAATTGACTTTGGAATACAAACAATGAAAAGTCCCCAGTATGAAGGGTCTCAAAATGCAAATGCAGATATCAAAACAATAATGGAGAGACTAAAAAGAATTGAGGAGACACAAGAAGAAACTAGGAAGGAGCTGATATCTGAGATAACAGTAATAAAGAATACTGTGAATGAAATAAATAACAAATTGATAAGCATGGAAAGCAGAATTACCCAAGCAGAAGAAAGAATCTCAGAGCTTGAGGACCAAAATATAGAAATAACCCAAACTCTTAAAAACACAGAAAATAAGCTAAAAAAGACAGAACAAAACCTTCAAGAGATGAGTGACTACCTCCAGAGGCCTAACCTAAGAATAATCGGACTCC
>NW_007029512.1:0-1685 GCF_000164805.1 Carlito syrichta | reverse complement strand
CTAACGCCATCTCCAGTCAGAATGTGTATTAAGTGAAGATTTTCATTTTTAGTACTTGTAAATTAGGAAGGGCTGCATGGTCAGGATTGGCATCTATATTCCCAGACCGTAGGTTTTCAAACATAGGAAGTGTTACTCTCTTCAAGGGCAGACCTGTGTAGTCTGATTTTAGATGTACCTATTTATAACCCTCTTTGACTTCCTTACCTTCACAACAAAATATCTTCAGTCTTACCTTGTCAATAGATGCTTGAAGTTCCCACAGTGTTCATTCATTTGGTCTCATTTCTGAAGGCCTTCACGGAGCTAGTCTCAGAAATTCCTTTCCTTTCTTAGTTTCTTGAGAGACACTTAACATGCCGAAGGCTTTGGAATCTATTCATTCAGTTTTTTTAGTCCATTCAGTTTATTTATGTATTTATTTATTCATTCCAATTTCCTAGCTTCTGTGAAAAATACAGATATGAACAAGACATGCTCAGATGAATTAGATTTTTTTCTCTGACTTTTATTATTATGCTGGTTAGTGTGGGTTGGGTTTATTTGTGCCTCTGTAATGGTTTTGTTTTGTGACTTCCAAGCACCGTTACATTGGAAAGAAAGGGATGATACGGGTGGGTTTGTGAAGACTAGAAAACTAGGGTTTAATTATAGCAACTGCCTCAGACTAGGCAGAGCTTTTAGGGAGTTTAAGAACCTGTGAACCAATGTCCCATGTTTCATCTTGAGGAAAACGTCAAGTGAACTAGTTGGAGAGAATTCAAAGAAATACCAAGGACTGGAAACTTTGGAAAATAGCTCCCTTCCCCAACACCAAAGTTCAAGATAGCTTGAGCTAAGATGACTAGGCAATTATTTATAATTGACTTCAATCATTTGAAGGATTTTCACAAATAAAGGGGATGTGAATGAGGAAGAAGCAAAAATGGGCCATATAGGAAATAATTTGTTGTTAACTAGTTCACTGGAATGGACAATAAACTAGTCTAGCTATTTAAAAAAAAATTTAGAAAAGTTATCTAAAACTTGGAGAAAAGGCAAAAAGATGATTATGTGCCCAAGAGCATTTATCTAGAAAGTCCACTGAAGGGAAAGAAAGGGATGACACGGACATAGAACATTCCTGGAGAAGGTAATTATTTGACTTACTTTTGATTAGTGTTCAGACTCTGTAAAATTAGATGTTAACTTGTAGAAAATTGGTAAGTTATGAGTGATTTTTGTCCAGTAGAGATAGAGCCTAGTGATTTCTGTTTAAACAGTAAAGATCATCCCAGAGGTTATGTTCCATTGCCCTGTAGGAAATCAACTAGTTTTGTATCTAACTTTGCAAGATTATCACGTTTTCTTTTTTCTAGTGACTATATGTATGTTTCTTGTATTACTCGTGAGTCAGCTTTGCCTTCTTGTTGGTTCCTTCGTTAATCAGTCATTGACACATACATGCTATATATTTGGATGAGAGTTATATTTTTAGCTTTTTCAACGTTAGACTTTGACAGAAATGAGTATATATTGAGCACATAAGCATCTTGGATGGCCTAGAATCTTGCCCAGGAGTAGGGGTTTGACTAAGTTAACTTTGAGATTCTGTCAGCCCTCCATTCCTATATTTACAGGTATCTATCTAAACTCTCTTGGTCACTTGATAGTAGGCTGCATTTAAGAGCAATCTAATTATATGC
>NW_007029511.1:150090-151252 GCF_000164805.1 Carlito syrichta | reverse complement strand
TCTTTGCAGATGATATGATTGTGTACCTTGAAAACCCAAGAGAATCTGTCAAAAACCTCCTTACACTGATAAAGCCCTTTGGCAAAGTCTCAGTATATAAAATAAATGTACAAAAGACAATCGCATTTCTCTACACCAATAATAAACAAACAGGAACCCAAATAAAAAACACAGTTCCATTCACAATAGCCACAAAAAAAATGAAATACCTTGGCATGTTCCTGACCAGAGACGTGAAAGACCTTTACAATGAAAATTACAAAACACTGCTCAAAGAAATCAAAGCCGACATGAACAAGTGGAAAAATATCCCATGCTCATGGATTGGAAGAATCAACATTGTGAAGATGTCCATCTTACCTAAGGCAATCTACAAATTCAATGCAATACCCATTAAATTACCAACAACATTCTTCTCAGACCTAGAAAAAACAACACAGGAATTCATATGGAAACACAAACATCCACGAATAGCCAGAACAATCCTCAGCAAAAAAAACAAAGCAGGTGGTATCACATTACCAGACTTCAAACTTTACTATAAAGCTACAATCATCAAAACAGCTTGGTATTGATACAGGAACAGGCATATAGATCAATGGAATAGAATTGAGATTCCAGAAGCAAAACCTCAGTTTCTCAACCAACTCATCTTCGACAAGGCCTCCCCCACCCCCCACTGGGGAGAGGAAAACCTATTCAGTAAATGGTGCTGGGAAAACTGGCTGACCACATGCAGAAGATTGAAACAGGACCCCTATTTATTCCATGCACAAAAGTTAACTCCAAATGGATCAGAGACCTAAATGTAAAACCTCAAACCATGAGAACCTTAGAAAATGAAGGACCTACCCCCATGGAAATCAGAACTGGCCTCCAATTCCTGAACAAAACCCAAAACCTACAGGTCATAAGAGAGAAGATAGACAAGTGGGACCTTATCAAACTGACAAGCTTCTGCAAAGTCAAAGAAACCATCAAGAGAGCAGAGAGACAGCCTACAGACTAGGAAAAAGTATTTGCCAACACCAGGTCAGACAAAGACTTAATATCTTTGATCTCCAAAGAACTCAAATGTGCTGAAAAGAAAAAAACAAACAACCCCAGTATAAAATGGGCAAAAGATATGAACAGACATTTCACAAAGGAAGACATCCGAGCA
>NW_007029511.1:136902-149201 GCF_000164805.1 Carlito syrichta | reverse complement strand
TGTCTGGGGAAGGGGAAACACCTCTTATCAACAGGGTGCCTGAATGAAATGTAATTGTACACCTAACCCTTAACTGCACCCCACAAAACCGTAATAAAAAATACTGATTTATTTTTAAAAATTAATAAATAAAAAAAAGTAAAAAAAAAGTCAGAATGCTATCACCCTGTGAAATGTTATGATAATCTGATAAATAACTCTGTGTCTCACAAAGTCTCCAATGTACATACTATAGGAAGGCATGATTATAATACTTCTGTCCATTCATCTATTCACTAACTTATCCGTGTTTTCTACATCATTTTTTTTGGTGGATACTATGTTCCAGATATTAGTATGCTTAGGATATATGATAAACAAACTCAGTGTCTAATATCAAGAAGCTTAGCATCTACTAAAAATAGACATGCAAATCAGTAAGTGTAACAAAGTATCACAAATTTGTTGTTAAGACAGAAATTTGCACAAAGTATGGTGGGAGATCAGAGGAGAGCATGGTCAATATTGTCCAAAGGAGAATGCAGGAAAGCTTGCGCTGAGCTAATGAGAGACTTTAAGTGGATCCATATGGTTGGAGTTAGGACACTAGGGAAAGGAAATGAACTAAGACTGTTACTAGGCCCATGTCACAGCTCCACCTTTCCTCTGCTCACTCCTACTTCTTCCTTCCTTCAGTGACTGTTCACCTCAAAGGCACTCCTTAATAAACATACTGTATCCTTAAACATCCTGTATGTCATCACAGAATCTGCTTTACTGAGAAGACAATCTTCCATTTAAGGAGGATTTCTGCAGGCAGTGAAGAAAAATGAAACAGGAGAATAACATGATAACAATTGTGCTTTAGGAAGATCAATTTAGTAGTAGTTTGGATATCATATTTAATAGACCAGTTGTTAGGTTAATTGTCATAGCCCACATAAGAATTAATAAGGGCCTGAAGTTAGAAAGAAGAGAAATGGATATGAGAAGAATAAAAGAAGTGCTATAGATATGGAATAGGGAGAAATAAGGCAAAGATTAATACGGTAAAAGAAAGAAAATAAGTTGGGAAAGAGTGAGGCTCTCTGAGCTAGGAAACACAGGAAAAGGAACAGGTTTTTATTAGATGTGAAAAGTAGACAGGAAAAATAATTTTCAGATTGGCCATATTGAGGGCGAGTGCCTGCAGGATATCTGGATAAAGATGGCCAGCACACACAGAGTGGGTCTGAATTTCCACAGTAATTTCTGGGCTGGGAAAAGAGAATGTGACCATCATCATTATATGTGTGGAGGAAAATGGGAGGAAGGAGATGAGCTCACTGAGGGAGAGTATTTAGTCAAATGAGAAGAGGGGTATGGATAAAACTGAAAAACACCAACACTTAAGGCACAAGCAGAAGGTGCCAATGAAAAGGTCTGAGGAGGAATTCTCAGAGCTGCAGAAGACAGACATTTGTAAAGGAATGGTAGGCAACAATGTTAGTGGTTAAGTAAGATAAAGTTACATGGGTGTCACATGGTGATCAACCGTTTATTCGTCATCCATCATGTTCCAGACACTCTGTGAGGTACAGGATATTTAAAACAGAATAATGCTAGGTCCTGTCTTATGGTAACCACAGTCTACTGAAAGAGAAATACAAATAAATGATTTCTGGGCAGTGTGATGAGAGCTTTGATGAGGGTGCTAGGGAAAAATTAAGTTGGAGGGCGGGAGTCACTGAACCAATCCAGTCTTTTTGGAGCAGCTAGTAGGTGAAAAAAATTGAGGGAAAGAGAATAGGTTTCACTAGGAGAAAAGTAGAGAAGTGTTCAGGGAATGATCAGAGATATGAAAGGGCCTACTTCAATATCAATAGCTTGTTACTTATCTAATGGCAAACAATTCCTTGGGAAAAAATTATACTGTTTATTTAAAACACTTTCTGAGATTTCTGTAAACTAGACAACTCTCCTCATTCTCCTCTGCACGATAACCTTCAGTGTCATTTTTCTCCAAAATCAGACACACAAGTAACATCCCACTCAAGAGAGGTCCAAAGAGTAGAGGATTCTTCAAATATTATTGACTGAATCTGGTTCTTTCTCTAGGGTCTAGTGAATAAAATTTTATTTCTAACAAATGTAGCTTTTAGCTTTTGCAGCCCAGGGACCAGAATTTTGAACTTGGAAAGTAATGCTCTTTCCCAAATTAAATTGTCAATGCTATTTGCTCGCCTTCTTTAAAAAACAAACAAACAACATTTTGTTTCTGATTTTATACTCTTGCCTTTGACATACATACAGGGGAAAAAATTAAAACTACCTGCTGTCCTGGCACCCAGAGATGACCAGTTTTACCAATTGGAAGAATTTATTTCGTTACTTATTCTACATGTATATTTCTTCATATTAAAATTGTATTTACAGTTTTATGTCTTGCTTTTTAAAACTTTTTTGCAGATGCACTCTCCTTTGACACTATCTTCTGACTTCTGACTCATTTGATTATTTCATTAAGTGATGTCTCTACATAGTATATACCACTGTATTAAATGTTACCTTTTCCTAGAAGCTTTTTCTGAATGATCCCCTTCCTAGTAGGATTGAAGGTTACCACTTAGTGTCCAGCACTACGCTATTCACTGGCTGATTCCATAGGCTTTAGAAACTTTGGACCTCCTCGTAATGTGTTTGTGGGTAAGATGATTCAGGGCAACGGCTATATCTCGTTTATTTTTTGTTTCTGATATACGATAGACTTAATTATTATCTGTCAACTTATGAATGAATCTAATGACATCAAAATAAGGGCATTTTGGGCGTTTTTGAAAGTCCAGGTGGCAAGCACTTTACTAGGGATTCTATTCATTTTATTGCTAATCTGCATCATAGTTTTCATTTCACAGGTGAGCATTACTATCACATTTTTCAGATGAGAAGCTCAATGTAGAATTTAATTTATTCTCAGTTATGAATTAAAACTATAAATTAAGGAGAGTAAATCTGAATTAGGTGAATTACCAAGATGAGTCCCCAGATCCACTCCTCTCATCTAACTTTAAGGTTAATTCCAGTTTCCATGGGGGCTGCAGATTTTAATAAGATAGGAGGTTGACCTCTAAAAGTTAATAACATAATAGAAAAGACCATAAAGACATACTTATAAGGCAATGAAACAAAGAAGGGAGGTGTCCACTGGAAGAGGAGAAGGTTAACCTGAAGTAATCTAAAGGGTCAGGAATTCAGTTTAAGAGTTTATTCAAACACAAAACTGAGAATGGCCATCCAGATAACACAGACTCCAAGGAAAAAGGATCAGTGTTCTGGAGTTATTAATAAAAGTCAAAGTCTTGTTTATACAGGAAGGAAACAAAAAAATTTAGTGGGGTTAGAACATTTTCTATACAAGACTGGCTTATGAGTTACAATGATTTAATGTATGTTTCTCAATACAGCTTTTGTTCTTTTCCTTTCCAATTTAAAAGAGTCTATTTAGCATTCCAGATTATATAATGTGATAGTCATAAAGTCTTTATGTGAGACACAAGATAATATGTAATAAAAATCAGCAGTTAATAGGAAATGGGCTCTTCCTTGATGCCCTTTAGTCATTTACAATATTTTATAAAACAATGTAGGTAAGGAAAAGACTAATCTATAATCAGAGAAACAAAAGTTACAGCTGCTTAGTTACATGATCCAGGTCTCATAATCACATTACCCTAAGGCTGAAAATCTTTTAGAGTTTCAACACTTAGATTATAAATTACTTATTTTCACAAGGAGTATTTTATCACTGACATTTTTTAGAATTGCCAGCATGTTGTGACAATCAAAAGCAGATAGTTCTTAGTTGGCTTTATTATTTAAAATTTTCTATGGGCAGTATATATAGTGATTGCCTGTTCCAGTACAGACTGCTCCAGCTCATCACCTTAGGATGCCCTGTATACATGTAAAAATGTTATTGGCTGTAATAGGTCATATTTAGCAAATATCCAAAGGGTACAGTGAGAATGGGCAACACTATCTCATAGTTTAATCAAACACCACGATTTATCTTCCTGTTCCATTATTTGAATATTGTATCTTTGGGTCAAAGATAATAAAAAAAGGAGGCTGACACTGAAATGAGGGCACAGCAGTAGGTAATTCTAAGATTAATTTAGGATGGTGACTTTTGCAATTGGATATCTGGAAATATACACACATCCTGGGGTTGCATCTGATTGTCTCTCAGCTGTGTCCTCTTAGGGACATTCGGAACCTTCCAGTAATATGTCATTATATGTTTGAATTTTTGCTCCCACATACCCTGAATACATTTGTTCTTTGGTAATTGTATGAATAGTAGATTCAGCTTATTAAGTACTCACTTTCAGCTAGACATTATTTTATATAGATTGCTTCATTTATTCTAACAGCAACTCTGAGAAAAAAATAATTTTCATCTAATACTACTAAATACAGGTCCAACTCAGTTAATACCAAAATTTTAACATTTGAACTCCCAGCATTTGATATCAAAAATCTTTGTTCAAAGATTTTGCCAAGACTCTTCTTTTTGATCTATTGAGACTTTGCTTGGGGTGAGCACTCTGCATGTTGAAAATCTCATTTCTTCACTAAAACATCTAGTTTTTCCATTACAGAGTTGCATCTTTCCCATTAGTTACATTCATAGTAAGCCTGTCAATCAAATTATATTATCCTATCCCGGCTTCCTGGACACAAGGGTGACCCAAGCCAGGACAATCAAGTGCTCTGCCTTTGGATTTTGTATTTTGAGAAACATGGCATAGTTTCTGGTCATTGTAATTTACTCATCTCTGTGACAAAGCCCCTAAGAGACTCTTCATTAGTTTCTGTCATTTAAATCCCAGAGCTTTCTTAGTTTTGGTTCTTTCTGAGCCTTGGTATTCAAATTTCTCTTTAATTCCATGAGCTGTCCCACAGTTTACCAATAAATTACTTTTGGCACCATTTAACCACAGTTGATTACTGGATGCCTGCAACCAAAAAATATGGCCATGTCCTGTGCTTTGCCTATTAAAAACAAAACAAGACACAAATAGAAAATTAACAACGAATCCCTTTGAAGACACTTACTTTGATTTATGCTGTATATCTATTCTGATTTCTTCTTGTTTTAAAATAAGCCACTGTTGACAATTGGAAGCTTCAATAGGTTTACATAGAAATATAAAGAGGTCAGAGGGTTATGGGTGTGCTAAGATAAATTACAGACTTACAGAAGCCCATTGCACAGACATGGAATCTGAGAAACAGTTGAGTAAAAGATCTGGTCACTCTTTCAGGGTGAGTTAATGGATAACCTGGGACCAAATGTTACACATTCCCCATAAAAATGGACTTTTATATAATTGCTTTGGCCATATGATTATATCATGGTAAAAGTATTTTTGCAATATGAAAAGTAATTTATAAAGCTAGTATTTTGTTGTTGTTATTTATTTCAGGAATTGGAGAGACTTCTTAATTTGTAAAGATATAGAACATATGTTGGCTTAGAAAGGCTCTGCCTCTCTTTCATGATATCTTGAACATTAGATGACCCAGATGCTTGGTGCTAAGGAGCAGTTAATGATCCTAATCCATGTGCTGAAAATGATTTGGGTTTTTGACCAGAGTAGCAGTATTATTAAGTCACTAGTTTGTTATATTGGGAGTATTTCACTTGTTACTTCACGGTGATTGAAGATGAAGTAGTTCAGAGAATAATACACTTATTTATATATGTGTATATTTATTCAGGAAAGGCATCACCACTGAGTACTTCAAAGGAAGCATCAAAGATAGCAAAGGTAAATAGCATTTATCACCACAAGGAGCTATAGCAAAGAGAAGACGCATAAAACAATTTCCCAAGGTAGTATTTGCTGCCTGTTGTTGAAAAAGATATGATAATCCACTCTGAACCAAAAATAATTCTGTGTATCTATGGCTTATTGTTCTTTATGCACCCTTCACAATCTGAAGGCATATATTATATTTACTTAATTGTTGTCTTTATTACTGGAATGCAAGATAAATGAGGCTAAAAACTAGTTTATCTATGTTCCTAGCAATGAGATCAATGCTTGACATAAAGAAGACACTTAATAGCTATCGGTTGAATGAATGAATGAGCAATGAATCTTATTTAGAAATTCTTGAGAAGGTATCAAGAACAAACAAGTGATTGAATTGCATCTGAAAAACTTGAGTTTTTATTTATTTATTTTTAAATTTTAAAGATGTGGGGTACAATTCAGGGTTAGGTATACAAATGTTCATTATGCATGTATCAGTGTTGATGAGGCGTGCCTCTCACTCCCCTGGCAGTTTTCCTCAACTGCAAATCCCATCTCCCCTCCCCTGGCAGCTTCCCCCTACTGCCAATCGCTTTCTTATAGTATTATGATGATTGTTCAAGGTCTGCTTGTGAGTGAGAACATATGGTACCCCGTTCTTTGTTTCTGTGATAGATCACTGAGTATGATAGATTCTAAATCCATCCAAGTCCATATGTTTGTCCTTCTTTATGGCTGCATAGTATTCCATTGTGTATATGTACCACATTTTTTGAATCCAGTCCAGCTTCAATGGGCAGCATGATTGATTCCATGTTTTTGCTATTGTGAATAAAGCTGCAACAAACATGCGTTAATTTAAGTTTAAGACTAATGTGAATAGGAATACAAGGACATTTCATGTAGCAACACATTTCAGAGAACAGCCTATACAAAAGCACAACAGAGAGAGAAAGAGAGAGTACAATTGGATGAAGAAACATTCACTTATCAGAAACAAAGTGTGTGAAGGAGGTGTAACTGGTGATGAAACTAAAAGGTTTCTTGGGACTGATTTATAAACTTTCAAATTTAGTCTCCAAAAACAGTATTGATCATGAACAAAAAGCCAAAATGGAGTTACCTCGGCTACTGTGGACAAGTGACCTGGTGTCGGCTCATATTTTTGGCTTCAGTCATCCTACAATTTTCTCAGGAATGTTTTGTTACCCCAGAATTCCTACCTCATTCATGAACAACACACTCCCAGCTAAATGCCTTTTTATTCCCTAAATCCAAGGGCATTTGAAAATTAACATTTGTGTCTTGAAACTTTGTTTTACAGACCTTGGGCTACTCTCCCTGTCTATGTGATCAACTATCTAAAAATCTGGCTGCCACCTTACTGGGAAACTCATCTCCATGACAATAACCTCCCCTTTCCCCACTGTTCCATTTCATAGGACTGCTACTGTTTCCAGCCTTCTAAAGGAAGCCTTACAAGCACCCAGCTCCAAACATTGAGTGCCAAATGCTCCTTCAGTGTCTGCTTCTCCTCACCAATCTTGGAGAGGTGGATCCATTCTTTTTCTCTAATCTACCTTTTAAATGAACTTTCTCTAATCTATTCTTTGTGTACTTTTCTGCATCTTTCTTGCAGCACCAGCACACTGACCTAACACAAGGTTTTATGAAAGGGTTCTATTTATTGGATAATTGCTTCTGCAGCACTGAAAAAGTTGACTAAAAGAGTTGGATCAAGGAATGCAGTTAGAAGGCTATTGCAATAGTATAGGCAAGAGATCATAAAAGTTTAAATCACGGCCCCATTGAAAATGAGGAAGAGAAAATAAAAATTAATAATCATGCATTCACTAAAGATCAGTTTACATGGGCCATCCAATTCGCAGCACTTTATCCACTGAAGGTATTAAATGCTACTAGGCACACCGGCTTCTCAACTTGAGTATCACTCAAGAATAGAACTCAAGCCAAGTAAAATGCAATTTTCTCAGTATGGGACCTCAGCTAAAAACAAGTGAGCACAGCAGTTCCTAATTGCTAGACTGGCGACTTTTTACCAGGTGGAGAGATCAATTTGAAATAGCAACAACAAAACAGGATGTATTCTGTGGAAGACATCTCTCCAAAAGCAATCTGCCCAAGTGGTGATCTGTAAAATCCAAACCTGCTGCAAACAGGCAGTTCCAGAAGAAAGCTTCCAAGTCCTTAGTAATGTAACAAAGAACCCATAGTATAAATGACCTTACATTTACAAAGTTTAGAAAATTTTCTGATTTGGGGATGAGATAGAGTGGTGATTGCTGACTTTTTCATAGTCTAAAATACGTCACTGGCCAAATGACTGCATTGCTAGAAAGATTTCTCAATCATAAACTTCCCAGAACCATAGCAATCACGTTGTTGGGACGTAACGGTTTGAGGTGGGGGAGGAGTACTATAAGGGCCATCACAAATCATTGTTATTTTTTAAAGTTCAAGTATAGAAACTTGAGAATACTTGTTTTTTCTTATTATAGCTGATTCAAGATGGTCATTAAAATAAGTTCACATTCAGTGGCATTACAACATGCTTTCTTGACTATAAAGGAAGGTACTGAAATGCCTAGTCATTGGGAATTTACATTATCTTGGGTATGCTCATGATGGAAGTTGCAAATGTCGTGACTGCAGTTTGAAAAAAAAAAGAGGCTGATAATCACAGACCACAAGAAAATACTCTTTTAGCAATGTCCTAAATCTTCAGAACCTGGCCCAAACTGCTTCTTCTTCCATTATCTGCCTGTCCAGCACACACTTGATATTTGCCATTCTTGGAACAGTGTTGCACATTTTTAAACCTTTGTTTCTTTTGCCTGGAATGTCCTTTCTCTTCCTTCACCCTCCAGTCTCTCTGAAGTGCTTTCTGACTTTCTCTTACTGAGAGCCATGCCATATATGAGATTCTCGCATACTACTAATTGCAGTACCTACCTTGCTTTACAAGATTTATGTGTTAAAGGGCTGTCTCCCTTAAAAGACTGCCAACCTTAATTAAGGGCAGAGACTCTTAGTCACTTTTGTAACATACTTGACTCATAGCAGTGCTCAATCAATGTTTAGGAAATGTTTAGTAAATATTGAGGCAGTAACAACAAGATGTGTTAGAATTGTGGTAATTTTCTATACCACATGCCTAATGAACATTTAAAACATCTATTTTGACATGTGTTTTTTCTTCTGCTAGAAAGAGAATTACTTCACATCTTGGTTATTAATTTAACAAGTATTTCTTAGGTTAAAAATTTGTGGTGATGCCACAAACAAAGATTATAAAATATTGTTCTTACCCTCAAGTTGCTCACAAGATAATGAAACACATACTTAACCCAAGCCTTATCTGGAATAGCTATGTATACACATAAATACGCATCACAATAACTGCAGAATAATTATAAGATATTAAGTGGGCTAAAATGGGGCTGTTGGATCAACCCAATGCTCACAGAACAGACCTGAGGAAAGTAGACATTAATGCTGATATCAATCATGATTACTGAGTAGAGTTTGGGGGTTTCCTGATTTAGATAGAAAATGGCTTAAATTCACTTTCTCTTTGATTTGAATCATACTATATTATAGACTTGAAAAGATCCTTTGTTTTCTGAGAAATGGAAGTCCTCAATCCTAATTTTAAAGTTTTCTCTACCCTTCCTAATTAAGTTGAAACACTTTAGGAGTTGAAAGCCTTTAGGAGGTTGCTTGCCGCACTGAGTTGTGTCATACTGAATCTGAGTCTCAATATGTGGAATTTAGTCAGTAGTATTAGATGGGATTTTAAGAAAGCAAGTGCATGTTATCTATTGATTGCCCTGTAAAAGTGAAATGCATAATGGAAGGAAGGAGAATAAATGGTCCTGGTAACAACATCATTAGAGTCTCAAATTCTTGATCTGTAATGCTTGTCCTAAGTAAAGGCAGTTTCCAGGTGCTCTGACTGGACAGCAGGAGGGCGAGCTGTGTCTGGTTATGCTACAGCAAGAGACATGATTTCCAAATGCTGGCTTGGAATATGGGAAGAAATTGTGTGTTTACCAGGTTATCTTAAATATTCAGGCTTGAGGCACAATGGAGGATTCTAAGGGTTGTTCTTTGACCCTGGCCAACTCCAGAAGACCCCTCCATGTATTCAATATGAGAAATTGTAGAGAGCAATGGAAAAAGCAATAGTTTTGGAGGCTGCAGTCTTGGGCACCACTGTGTGCCTTTGGACACATCACTTAACTTCTCTGAAACTCAATTTCCCTATCAATAAAATGGATATAATAGTAATTCATCATGCTTTCATTTAAATACTACTTAACATAAGCTCAATAAATAGTGGGGGTTATTATTAACATCACAGTAGCAGAGGTTGAGACTAAGCTATGAACAGGTGCCTCAGGGCCAGCTCTTGATCTCTGTCATTTAAAAGGTTGGTGATCTTAGGGACATTATTTAATCTCTTTGAGATTCAGTTTCTTAATTTGTGAATGGGTATGATAATCATTATAGGAATGCCACTCTCATAGGTTTATGATGAGGATCAAATGAGATGGTACACATAACCCTTTCACCACAATGATGACCACTTAGTAAGTGTTCAATAAAATTTAGTTATCCTCATTATCAATTATCAATCATTATTATTGAGGACATGCATCAGCAGCCTGATTGTGATGAAGATCACTATTTGTGGAATGGTGCCTATGCGACAAGCACTGTGTACTTTCTGTGTATCATCTGATTTTTTTTTTTTTTGAGTTGGAGTCTCACTGTCGCCCAGACTGGAGTGCAGTGGCCGCTCCCGGCCACCACAGCCTCGACCTGCTGGGCTCTGGCGATCCTTCCGCCTCAGCCTTCCGAGTAGCCGGAATTACAGGCATGCACTACCACGCCTGGCTGATTTTTTGATTATTGTAGAGATGAGGTCTCGCTGCCCAGGCGGGTTTCGAACCTGGGGGCTCAGGCAATCCACTCATCTTAGCCTCCCAAAGGCATGGGATTACAGGCTGAGCCACCGAGCCCATCATCTGATGTTTTAATTTGCACTCTTGTGGGAGATGATAGGAAGGAAATAAGCAGAAAAATGGCACTGAGCCCTTGGGTCTCTGAAGAAGGCCTTGATCTTGGAATATGTTCTGAATTTTCTCAGTTCCTTGCTTTTGTTAAAATAGGTTCCTCTTTCATGAATTTCTTCTCCACCTGGAAATATCCCACCTGTGCTTCAGGGTCACACTTACATGGTACTTTAGTCATATTATGGGTCTCTGACCATACTCAGTGAGTGAGTTGTCACTCCTCTGTTCTCCCCCAGCACCTGCCCACGACATTTTTAAAGATACTACCACTTGTAACTGTTCATTTCATCATCTACCTCCCCCATGAGTCATAACTTTATGAGAGGAAAGGCTATCTTATTCATGTTTGTGTCCTCAGTATACAGCACAGAGCTTGGCACATAGTAAACGCAAACATATGTTATTTTTTGAAGGAGGTAAGCTTGTCTTTGAGACACTTCTACTAACTATGTCAGTGCCCTTTCCCCCCCTAGCATAAAGGTCCTGGTATCCTGGATTTGACTCTCCTATAGAAAAGTCCAACTACAATAAATCTTCACTTAATGCCATCTATAGATTCTTGGAAACTTTAATTTTAAGGGAAATTATATATAGTCAAACAAATTTTACCATAGGCTAATTGATATGAACAAAAGTTAAGTTTTTATAGCATATTTTTGGTCACAAAAACATCACCAAACTTCGAAATAAAGAGCAAAGCACTTCTAATATTAAACATTGCAATAATTGTGAGCTACACATACGTTTAAGAAAGATTAATAAAAGCAAGATAATTATTACCCAATTTTTGGGTAAATGAGTGATGAATGATAGTGGTCATACTGGTCACACTGATGAATCAATAAATGTTTGCAAAGCAAAACTTGTCAGGATCACCTCTTATCACCATGCAGTGGAAACACAAACAAGCATAAACATGGCAGGCTCTCCAAGCACCTCTGTATCTCATTTGAGGTATCACATCTTACATTTTGTGTTATTCTAATTTTTTTTAATCAATATTTTTTATTATGATATTATGAGGTACAGTTAAGGGTCAGGTATAAAAATATGCTTCATTCAGGCCCCCTTGTTGATAAGAGGTGTCTCCCATCCCCAGACAGATGTTTACTACCATTAGTCCCATCCCCCTTCCCTTCCCCCGCCATAGTTTCCCACCACTGTCAGTCATTTTCTTATGGTAGTACGTTGGATGATCAAGGTCCACTATCTGAGTAAGAACATGTGATACTCAGATCTTTGTTTTTGTGCGAGGTCACTCAGTATTATAGACTCTAGTTCCATCCAAGTTGTTGCAAAATTCATGATTTTGTTCTTTTTTATGGCTGCATAGTATTCCATTGTGTATATGTACCACATTTTTTTTAATCCAGTCCTCTTTTGATGGACAGCATGGTTGCTTCCAGGTTCTTGCTATTGT
>NW_007029511.1:111472-136784 GCF_000164805.1 Carlito syrichta | reverse complement strand
CACTCCCACCAACAGTGTAGAAGTGTTCCCATTTCGCCACACCCTCTCCAGCAACTGTTATTTTTTGAGTTATTGATAATTGCCATTCTGATTGGAGTTAGGTGTATCTCAGTGTGGTTTGATTTGCATCTCCCTGATGATTAGTGAGGTTGAACATTTCTTCATGTGTCTGTTGGCTGCTCGGATGTCTTCCTTTGTGAAGTGTCTGTTCATATCTTTTGCCCATTTTATAATGAGGTTGTTTGTTTTTTTCTTTTCAGCACGTTTGAGTTCCTTGTAGATCCAAGATGTTAAGCCTTGGTCAGACTTGGAGTTGGCAAATACTTTTTCCCAGTCTGTAGGCTGTCTCTCTGCTCTCTTGATGGTTTATTTGGCTTTGCAGAAGCTTGTCAGTTTAATGAGGTCCAACTTGCCTATCTTATCCGTTATGATCTGTGGGTTTTGGGTTTTGTTCCAGAATTGGAGGCCAGTTCCGATTTCCATGGGGGTATGTCCTTCATTTTCTAAGGTTCTTATGGTTTGAGGTTTTACATTTAGGTCTCTAAACCATTTGGAGTTAATTTTTTTGTATGGGGATAGATAGGGGTACTACTTCAATCTTCTGCATGTGATCAGCCAGTTTCCCAGCACCATTTACTGAATAGGTTCTCCTCTCCCCAGTGGTAGGTGGTGGAGGCTTTGTAGAAGATGAGTAGGTTGAGAAATTGAGGTTTTGCTTCTGGAATCTCAATTCAATTCCATTGGTCTATATGCCTGTTCCTGTACCAATACCAAGCTGTTTTGATGATTGTAGCGTTATATTAAAGTTTGAAGTCTGGTAATGTGATACCACCTGCTTTGTTTTTTTTGCTGAGGATTGTTCTGGCTATTCTTGGTCATTATTCTAATTTTTTAAAAAAATTATATATTCATGTATATGTGCACAGATATACATGTATATTCCTAGATAGCATATACTAAAGTTTTAACTTTGTACACAGTATATTTTGTTATAGATAACCTTTTGGGAACTTTTTACCACTCAATCTTTGATTAAGATCTATAATTTTTCATGTAGCTATTATTCACTCATCCTGACTTGTATCTTATTCATTATATATATTTATATTTATTGTAAACAAAATACAAAATATTTTCTTATTTCTTTTTCTGTAGATGGCCATTTGGACTGCTTCCTAGTTAGTTCTAATATAAACAGACTGCCAGGGTCATTTTTTAATGTTTCTTTTGATGTACATTGACAAGAGTTATTCTCAAGTAAAACTTTAGAGGTAGAATTTCTGAATGGTAGAGTACAAAGGTTTTACATATAGGCAAATTGATTCAATTTAAAAGACTCATTTTTGTTCTTAGATTGTATTTTTTTGAGGGAAAAAATGTTCTTTTTAACTAAATGATACTAATTATAGTGGTTACTGCTTTTTGTTAAAAATTCACTTATGGAAAAATTAAAATTATTACTTTTTTGGGAATTGTCACTGCTCTATGAAATTCTAAAGTTTGGGAAATCAAGCCTAGGTCATATAATATAAAGGCTAAATTCTATCCATATATGTGAAGGAGTTACAATAATAGTGCTTATTTCATTGGGTTATCATGAGAATTAATGAGATAAAGAATTATAGCACTTACATACAGTAATTGTTCAATAAACCACAACCCTCTGGTTGCCTTGGTTTCTGATGATAATTTCTAAATGTCTGAGGTTGTGCAGCAGGCTTTATTATGCTGGCTGTGACATTCAGAAGACTTTCTGTAGGTGACAGCTCAAGAGAGTAGCCTTCAGGGAAGTGTCATTTCTTGCCATTACCTGTCCTAGCAAACACCTATAGCTCTCAGGAGACAGATGCCTTACTACAGTGATGGCATTCATTTGAAGGTAATTCTGTTTAACAATATGGGAGAAGCAAGGCCACAGCATGGAGGATATCCTAGAATTCAGTTATCTCTGATCCTATGTCTTTGGTCTGTTTGGTCAGTTTCCTTTTCTGACACTAAAAACACAATGATAGTCAAATGGTAGCATCCAGCTCTGAGAAAGGCACTAGTCAAAAAGAGAAGAGACAAGAAACTGACAGTTTATTACAAGAAAAATGAACTCTCCTCCAGTCCCAAGACCAGGAATCACCTCCCCCAAATAAATGAAAATGGCATATATAGATTTAAATTACAGTCAATGTTCTAGTTTCTGTGTTGAATATGACATATACCTGTGTTTATTACATTCTATTACTCCAGACAAATAAGTAAACAAAAAAAAGCTGTGCATGAGGCAATGATGGAAATATGTCACAATTATTATGAATTTATTTTTATTACTTGAAATTCAGAAGCAAGCACAATACAACACAACACAACAAGATAACAGTGTGTTCTTCCCCCCCCCACTTTCTCAATAACCAGTTTTTAATTATATTATGGACTAGGACATAATGTGTAGATGAACATTTTGGAACAGAGATCTAGACCAGGTGACTCATTTTTCAAAGAAGTTAAGAGTTGCAAAGCGAGCCCTAGAACTGGTTATGGTACTAAAACTTCTCCTAGGGAGTCTGGATAACAGAGAGAGAAATAAAAAATCAGTGTAATGCACAAAGAACAGGGGACAGACGATTAGGTTGAGGAATGGTAGAAAAGTGTACGGGTAGGCAATAGATGCAGGAAAGTTGGAAAGGATGGAACCATCTGTGCAAAATATTGCTGCTGAGATTGCTTATTAATTCACATCTCCTTCCTGTCTCAGATAACAGGAAATTTATTCTGAGGTAGAGGAAAGACTCAATATGGAGCTATAGTTCTCATGAACTTCTCTTCAGCTGTATAGTAGAGAGAGGTTTTATTTGTTTTACTAACTAGCAGGACTTGTATGGGGAGACTGCAAACATTATAATCTGGTTTACAAAAATACTACAATGACTAATCTGTCCAACTGACTGTTCAATGATTAATCCCAACATATCACTACTCTACTTAAACCTCCTCTGTTGCTCACCATAGGTTTTAGGATAAAGTTTAAGCTTCTTAGAAAACACTTATGACAGGATCTTGCCTATTTGCTTAACCTCATCAACCACACCTCCCTCACAGGCACTTTTTATCTGTCTTAGTTCATTTTCTGCTGCTATAACAGAATACCATGGACTGGGTAATTTATTTTTTAAAAAAATTCATAACTCACATTCTTAGAGGCTCTGACGTCCAAGAGCATGGCATTAGAATCTAGTGATGGTTCATCTAATGGTGAAAGAAGAAAGGTGGAAGCAAGCATGTGAGGCAGAAAAATGGGCTGAACTCATTCTTTTTATCAGGAACCCACTTCCACAATAACTAACACATTCCCATGACAAGAACAGTTATCCACTCATGAGGACAGACCCCTCATGACCTAATCACCTCTTAAAGGTCTCACCTCTTAATACAGTTATGATAACAATCAAGTTTCCAATACATGAACTTTGGGGACCTATCTAAACCAGAGCAGTCAATTTCCTGATTTGGTTGCCGTATCTTGACTGTGTCCTGGACTCTTTACATTGCACATGTTGCTCTGTCTGGAAAGTCATTTCCTCCTTTATTATCTTGGTAGTCCATATCAGTTTTACAATATTCAACTCAGGCATTCCATCTGCAGGAATCTTTCCTCAATCACCCATGCAGATACATAGATAGGCTTTCCCTCTGAGTACCTCTGCTATACTATTTGTAGAAATAATTGGCTCACATTTGGTTCTCTGCTTCACACTGAGAATTCTTTGAAGGAGATGCTTATGTCAGTTTTATAAGGCTCAAATATCTTATAAAATTTGGCAAATTAACATAGATATATACAAGTGGACCCCAAAACACTCAGAATTTGTTTATTAAAAATTGTGTATTTGTTCTTACATGTTCAAACTTCAGTCACCATCTGTGCAAATTACTCTCTGTTTGAGATGCTTTTTCCACTATTCAGAACAGTTGAAATGCTTTTTCCACTATTCAGAACAGTTTTGAACTCATCAATTTTGATGCCTGTTAGTGAGTGCTTCTGCTGTTTTTTGTTACCTCTTCCATGTCAGCAAAATGTTTCCCTTTGAGAACTTTTTTCATCTGGAGAAGCAAACAAACAAAAAAAGTTACTTGGGGCAAGATGGATGAATACAGAGGGTGGGGCATGTGGGCCATGCTGTTTTCGGTCAAAAATTGTTGAACACTCAACACGATGTGGACAGGTGCATTGCCTTGGTGGAAGAACCAGTCACCTATTTGCCAAACTCGGGATATTTCTTCCGCAAATCATGATGCAATCTTCTCAAAATCGCTAGATAAAAACTTTTGTTGACCATTTGATCCAGAGAAACACATTCTAAGTGTACTACAAGGGGCTTGACCTCAAAAAAATAAAAACAATGGTTATGGGGTTTTTGAGTCCCTCCCCATATATACATAAAACCTTCTTTATATGTCTGCTGTCTAGTATGAGCCCAATATATACTGTGTTCACTAAATATTTATTAAATAGATTAAATGCAAAGATAATGCTATAACTCAAAGTCATCTTCAGCAAACAAGGGAGGTTCACTTTAATCTAGACAGAGCAGAGTCAATGTTTAATTCAGCTTGTGGGTAAATTCAGGGAGAACCTAGTTGTCTGACAGAAAGGCTGTGGAAAGGATTCAAGCGTCACATTTTAAATGGAGAGTTTATTGTACCACATACTCTCTAACTGATCTTCTGATTCAGAGCCTCCAGGAGCTTACTGTCTTTCGGCTCTGAGCCATCCTGGCTCATAGTACAAGATATGCTCCTAGACCCTGAAGCACGGTATATTCCTTGCAGCTCAGTTTCTGAAGACTGACTCAAGTTGCCAAAATTCTACTCCATATGAACCCTTTCAGGTGCAGAGACCCGTCATAAATAAGTGATGTATTTTCAATAAACAGCATTTTAAAGTATCTTCTTTGAGTTTCTCCTGGGGAACAGTTGCAACACTGCCTTTAAAATGCCAGTGAATCATCTCTAACTAGAAGCTAAAATTATATGATGAAACCATCTGTATTGCACTGGGAAAATATCATGTGGCATAATTAATTCATTGAATGTGATTACTTAGAATTATAGAAACACAATATTGGAAGGGTTCTCATAAGGCTTTGTCAAAAACTCTCAGACTTCTCTGTAGAACTGTATTTAAACTTATCAGAAACATAATTACTCAAATTTTTAGATTATCTAATCAAATAAATATTTGTCATTAATGAGCTTGCAAAATTGGTTAAGTAATTTAATCTCTCTAGGATTCAGTGTCTCATTTTTAAAAGCAGGTACAGAAATGCATCGTTTCTTTTTTCAAACTCTGCCACTGTGCTACTGATAGTCTATATAGAGTCCCTTCAGGGTTACTGGGAGATGGAGAGCTGCCTAGAGTGGATAACACTCCCTCCTACATTGTTATTTAATGTAGAGCAGCCTGCTAAGTTTATACATGTCTGACTCTGATTTTACTAGAAGAAAAGGAGAAAAAATGATTTGGCATTAAACATGGTCATTGGAACTGACAGTGTCCAAGCTCTTCCTGGCTTAAATAGGCAGTGAATTTTCAAATTTAATTGAGAAGTGATCCAGCATAGAGAGCACAGGAACTTGAGTCAGAAGATATGATTAAGATGATGGCTCAGATCATCACCTTCTATGAGACTCTAGGTGAGTCACTGAATTATCTAGCATCTGAAATTTAGGACAAATAATAGCTTTCTTATAGAGCACTTAGCCTTGGTTTCCCTAGAAGCAGATCCTGGGACAAAGGCCTATGTGTGACAGGAAGTGTGATTCCAGCAGAAAACATAAGAGACAAGGGAGCAAAACACAAAAGGAGTAAGAATCAATATAGCAATGTGTTACTAACTCGTTGCTTGATCCAACAAGGTCATCAGAAAAGTGTGTAGTATGTCTCAGAACTGTCTGTTAGAGTGACAAAGGAGAAAACATTTGTCTACTGGCTTCTATACTCCATTAGTAAACTATTCACCCTATGTATTGTTAATTGTTCCATGTTTCTGATTTGTGCATGTGTAAATATCAAGTGACTCCCACGTGTGACCTACTTCCTGGCCTTAAAATGGAAACTAATGGGCGAAGCAAGAGATGAGCTATATGAGCCTGATGAATCCATTTGTAACTGCATGATGCTGGTTGGAACCTGTGCCAAACTGGTTGAAGCAACTATGGCTTAAATAAGAAGCAAATCTCAGATGATTTCTAACAGTGCATAAAAGATGCTTGCTATATTTCACCCTTTATACCACTCTAATTCACTTGTGCCCTCAAGTCCAGTTTATCATAGAGGTCCCTTCCAGGTGATGGGCAGCCATGAGCTCTGCAAAAGCAATATGAGTGAATAAGGAAATAAAGAAGCTATAGTCCCTGTGGCTGCTATAGCTCAAATGGCTGTAGCTAGTATTCACCATTTCCTCCTCTATGACCATTCCAAATATACTCGCCTTCAGTCAGCACTTTAATTGGTATGAGTAATTTCTCTGGCAGGGCAACCAAGATCTATATTCCCAAGATATCTGAGCCCTTCATTGCTTTGCCTTTGTGTGGACATATTTGCAACAATTTTGCATTTATCATTGGTCACAGAAGAGTAATAGGCACTTCAATAAACATTCTGGACTACAGATGTACTCTTGTCCATTTCGTTTTGTGACAGTAGCTCCAACTCGTCATAGTTATCAGCCTTGGTTATTCCTAATATGAGTAATATTCTTTGCCTTCTGGTTCTTGGATATTAGGAGACCAAAATGACTAGGTTGTAGCCATAGCTTCAAATTCCAAGGAGCCATCACTGTCTCTCTATAAGAAGCATTGCCCACTGAGAATTATCTCTAGTTGACCTAATTTAGTAGACCTAAGATGTGGACAGAAAACACATTCCTGCAAGTGGATCACTTGAAATGATGATGACCAAAGCCAATACCACTTCTACTCTCGATCCCAGGGACTATTTATCTTAACCATTAGACACAACACTGTGGTTACAAGTTTACTGCATGTGCTGTATTCTGAGTATGATCTCCAATCCAGAGCTGGCACATTAACTAGGAACTAACAGGCTGTCTGCGTATAGGTTTAGCCTACATAATAAAATGAGTGATTGCTATAATAATACACCAATTTGCTCACCTCTTTTGTTGACTGTGATGACAGATGAAACCCTCACATAATGGTTCTGGCAGAGTTACTGTGGGCAAGAAAAGATAATAGATAACCAAAAGTTTCCATACTGGTAAGATTAAATCACTTACTAGGTTTCAATTCAGATAAGGTTGAATTAGGAAGAAAAGGTCTGATGTACTCAATCTTCCACTTGACTGACTGGGCTCCTCAAGAAAGTTTTCCATAATGAAGGCTTTGCATTTGTGTATGCTCTGGCAGGTTTGTCATTTCCTAGTGGTAGAAGCTAAATTAGTCTCTTCCCTTAACTAATGGAGATCCAAGATGAACGTATTTGCCAGATGCATAGCTGCATATCAAGTGCCAGAGGCTGTGTTGATTTGTACCAGTGCATAGACCGCACCTAGCTCAGAAGGTGAGATTGGGTTGCTACCTGTTTCAGTTTACAGTGATCCTCTATTATCAATCAAAATCCACTTGATTCAGAGGTCATATAGGTTAATCAGATGGGTACTACCACCTCTTGAAGCCTTTAATGGTGTTACTAATCTCTGCCATTTCTTCTTGGATATTGTTTCTAACTTTCTATCTTGGTGATCTTGGTGACAGACCAACAGTTTCAGAGTCTTTCACACAATCCTTCCTGCAATCCTACAATAATGAGTTTTACTCTACAGGTAAGTGGATCAAAGAGAGGGTTCTGTCAGTGGTTCTACCAATTACAGTTGAGGCACCAGGTAAATAACTATAGGATAGATCCTTGGGTTCATTGTGGGTTAAAAATTGTGCAAAAATTGTAGCTGATCCAAACCACTTCAGAAACAAAACTTTTTGGATTCCCAGAATTTCTGAAATCTGGCATGTTCCTGTTCCTGAGTACTTGCATCTGACAACTTATAAAACTGGAATACTGACTAATTTCTTGACCAAATTGTATGAAATTAAATCTTTCCATGATTCTATATAAATGTTTCCTATATCTCCTGTCTTCATCTTAAAAATGTCTTGGAGAGTCATTGCAATAGTAAACACTTTCCATTCCTACTTGTTTACCCACCAAGAGTAATATTATTTACTAACATTTTTCTTTTTTGCATATATGAACACTTTTTATTTGTTTCAAGTTCATGTCCTTACAGTGTCCCACAAAATAAAGGAATGTTTCATTTAATGTTTACCTGCTTTCACTTATTTCTAAGGAGTAAAATGTCAACTCTAAGTTTACAAAGAATATTAAATTCTGAACACCTAAGTTTTTACATATTATGACCATTTCTTAATTGTTGCTAAGGTAAATATCAAGCATATTCTCTATATTCCAATCTTATCATGCATACAAGGTGCATGTATGTCACTCCTGAGACATACACATTCATTACTACTGAAGAGTGAAGAATGGATTTCAGAATTTGAAGCCTACTTTCTAGCACTCTTCTCACACACTATCTAACTGCTCTCCTCCCATTTAAAAAATCTTTTTTATTTTAAAGATGTGGGGTACATCTTAGGGTTAGGTATACAAGTGGTCATTGTATAGGTAACGTTTGGACCTCAGTTTGGTCCCCACTTTGTCTGATTTGAGATCAGGTACCCTCGTTGACGTTATGTGCCATCCCCCACCCCAGGCAGTTTTTGGCTACTGACTTATCCCTTTTTTATAGTATTATGATTAATGCTCTGGGTCTGCTTATGAATGAGAATGTGTGGTACTCATTCTTTGTTTCTGTGATAGATTACTGAGTATTTATAGACTCCAAATCCATTTAAAGTTGCTGAAAAGTCCATAATTTTGTCCTTTTTTATCGCGGTCTAATATTCCATCATGTATAAGTTCCACATTATTTTGATCCAGTCCAGTTTTGATGGGCAACATGGTTGGTTCCAAGTTTTTGCTATTGTAAATAGTGCTGCAAGAAACATTCATGTGCAAGTATATTTTTGTAGAGTGACTTAAGTTCCTCTGGGTATATAGAAGGTCAATTTCTAGTTCTTTTAGGAATCACCGCACTGTTGCCATAGAGGTTGATCTAGTTTACCTTCTAACCAACAGTGTAGAAGTGTTCCCTTTTTTCCGCATCCTTGTCAGCATTTTTTTGTTTGTTTGTTTAATGATGGCCATTCTTACTGGAGTTAGGATGTATCTAATGTGGTTTTGATTGGCATTTCTCTGATTATTAGTGAATCTGAGCATTTTTCATATGTCTGTTACTGCTCATTTACCTTCTTTTGAGAAGTGTCTATTCATGTCATCTGCCTACATTTTAATGGGACTATTTATTTTTTTTCCTTTCAGCATGTTTGAGTTATTTGTAGATCCAGGGTGTTAGGCCTTTGTCAGATTTGCAGTTGGCAAATATTTTTTTCCCATTCTGTGGGCTATCACTCTGCTCTTGATGGCTTCCTTTGTTTTACAGAAGTTTTTCAGTCTAATGAGGTCCCATTTATCTATCTTATCTCATGACTTGGGCTTTTGGGGTTGTGATCAAGAATTGGATGTCTATTTCAATCTCTGTAGGGGTGTCACCTGTATTTTCTAAGATTCTTAAAGTTTGGAGTTTTACGTTCAGGTTTGTGATCCATTTAGAATTTATTTTTGTGTATGGTGATAGGTAGGGGTCCTGTTTCATTCTTCTACATGTGGTCAGTCAGTTTTCCCAGCACCATTTACTAAATAGGTTCTCCTCTCGCCAGTGGTTGTTGTTGGAGACTTTGTCGAGGATGAGCCCATTTAGAAATTTAAGTTTTGCTTCTGGAATCTCTATCCTGCTCCATTGGTCCATGTGTCTGTTCTTGTACCAATATCAGGCTGCTTTGAATATTGTAGCTTTATAATAAAGTTTAAGCCTGGAAGTGTAATACCTCCCACTTTGTTTCTTTTGCTGAGGATTTTTTTTTTGACTATTTGTGATCATTTATGTTTCCATATGAATTTCTATATTGTTATGTCCAGGTCTGAGAGGAATGATGTCAGCAATTTAATGGGTAGATTGCCTTTGGTAGGATGGGCATCTTAATAGTGCTGACTCTTCCAGTTCATTAGCATGGAATATTTTCTCATTTGTTTGTATCATCTTTGATTTATTTGAGCAACGTCTTGTAGTTTTCATTGTAAAGGTCTTCCACTTCTCTGGTTAGAAAGGTGCTGAGGTATTTCATCTTTTTGTGGCTTTTGTGAATGGAATGGTGTTTTTTATTTGTTTTTCTGCCTGTCTGTTCCTGATGCATAAGAATGTGACTATCTTTTGCACATTTATTTTGTACCTGAGACATTGCCAAAGTCCTTTATTAGCGCAGGGAGGTTTTTGGCAGATTCTCTTGGCTTTTCGAGGTATTGGCAGCAAAGAGGAATAACTTAACTTCCTCTTTTTCTATTTGGATACCCCTGATTTCCTTCTCCTGTCTGACTGTCCTAGCTAGGTCTTCCAATACTGTGTTGAATAGGAGAGGTGACAGTGGACAACTTTGTCTTGTTCCAGTTTTCAGGGTAAATGCTTCCCATTTCTGTCCATTTAGCAATATATTGACTGTGGGATTATCATAGATGGTTCTTATTATTTTGGTATGTTCCTTCTAAACTTAGGTGTTCAAGGTTTTTTATCAAGAAGAGATGCTGGATTTTATTGAAAGTTTTTTACATTTAATGATATTGTCATGTGGTTTTGTTTTCATACCTGTTGACTTATTTAATTACATTTATGGTTTTGTGGATGTTGAACCAGCCCTGAATACCAGGGATAAAGCCTACTTGGTCATGGTGAGTAATTATTGAGATGTATTTTTGCATCCAATTTGCTAGAATCATGTTAATAATTTTTATATCTAGTTCATCAGGGATATTGATCTGTAGTTCTCTTTCTTTGTTGTGTCTTCCCTGGTTTGGTTATCAGTGTGATGTTAGCTTCATAAAATGACTTGAGCAGAGCCCTGTGTTTCTTGATTGTCTAGAATACTTTCAATAGAACTGGTATCAGCTCCTCCTTGTATGTTTTTCAGAATTCTGTTGGAAATTTATCTGGTCCACGGCTTTTTTTTTAATTTGGTAAGTTTTTTTTTCCTATGACAGAGTTAATTTCCTGGGTTGCTATTGCTCTATTTAGAATCTCAATTTTTTCTTGTTTCAACCTAGGAAGGTTGTGTGATATGAAAAATCCTCCATTTCATTTAGGTTATTGAGTTTGTTTCCATACAAGTGTGTATAGTAATCTCTGATAATCTTTTGTCTTCCTTCAGTGTCAATTGTGATTTGATCTTTTGTGTTCTAATTTGGGCTTTTTTTCTCTTCTTCATGGTCAGTCTGGCTTACAGTTCATCAATTCTGTATATCTTTTCAAAGAATCAGATTTTGCCGTGTTGATTTTTTTCTATGATATTTTTGTCTTCTACTTCCTGTATTTGGGCTTTTACTTTGGTGATCTGGATTATTTTGGTGGTTAGTGTTTTGATGGTCTTGCCTTTCCAGCTCCCTTAGGTGACTTGTTAGGCTGTTAGCTTGTTATTTTTCTATTTTCTTGATGTGTTTTTGTAGAGATATTAATTCCCCTCTTAGTACTGTTTTCATGGCATTCCAGAGGTTTTGGCAAGATGTTTCTTTAATTTCATTCTTTTCAAGGTATCTTTTAATTTCTGTTTTGATTTCTGTATTGATCCAGGAGTCATTCAGCATCATGCTATTTAGTGTTCATGTCTTTCTAGGTTTGGAGGAAATTTTATTGGTGATAATATTTATTTTTATTTCACTGTGATCTGAGAGGTTGCATGGCAGTGTTTCAATCTTGTGAAATTTGTTTATGCCTGATTTATGGCTGAATATGTGGTTGATCTTGGAATGCATTCCATATGGTGATGAGTAGAATGCATATTCTGTGGATGTTGTGTGGAGTGCTCTGTAGGTATCTATTAAGTTCATTTGGTCAAGTATCAAGTTGAAGTTCTGTCTCTTTGTTGATTTTTTACCTCAATGATCTATCTAAGGTTGTTAGTGGGGTATTTAAATCCCCAGCTATGATAATGTTAGAGTCAATATCTTGTTTTTAGTTTACTTCGTAATTGCTTTATAAAAGTTGGTGTTCCTGTGTTGAGTACTTATGTGTCTGGAATGGATATTTCTTGTTGATGGACCAAACCTTTTATCATTATGCAGTGTCCTTTCATATCTTTTTGAATTTTTGATTGCTTAAAAGTTATTTTGTCTGATTTTAAGATTGTAACTCCTGCCTTCTTTTGTTATTTCTTCACCTGAAGGTTTGATTTCCATCCTCTAACTTTGAGTCTGCGGGCATCTTTTGTGGTGAGATGAATTTCCTGAAAGCAGCAAATTACTGGGTCATGGTTTTTTATCCAGTTTGCCAGTCTATGTCTTTTCAGTGGTGCATGAGTCCAATCATGTTCAGACTGATTATTGAAATGTGAGAGTTTGTCCCTGTCAAAATGCTTTTATTAGGCTGTTTTGCTTTTGCTTAGCTTTTGTGTTCATGTATGTGTGTATTTTCATTTTTGCAGGAATGCTTTGTGTTCTGCTGCTTCTATGTTTGTGATCTTGTGATGCCTATGGTCTTTCTTTTGTTTCCTTTTTCTTCTGTGCACAGCAACTTTTAAGCATCTCCTGTAAAGCTGATCTGGAAGTGGCATATTCTCTTTAGTGAATAGATATCTGGGAAAGATTTTAATTCTCCATTGCTGATGAAGCTTAACTTAGCTGGGTAGAATATTCTTAGCTTAAATAGTTTATCTTTAACAACATTAAAGATTGGGGTCCAATTCCTGGCCTATAGAGTTTCTGTAGATAAGTCTGCAGCAATTCTGATTGGTCCTTCCAGTGGGTAATCAGGCCCTTTTCCTTTGCTTTCTTTAGAATTTTTTCTTTATACCTACTTTGTGTAGGTGAACTTCTATATGTCTAGGGGCTGATCTTCTCATAAGATGGACTGGGGTGGGGTATTATGTTGTCTCTTTATAATTTTGAGCAATTACTAGGGGATGAAGGATGGACTAAAAGGATTTAGAACCTATTGGAAGTTCAAAATATTTTCTATTTGGTATATGTGCCAGCTGGAACTTGCTATTTGTCTCTGCAGTATATGACCTTACAATGGGTATGCTTGCATAGCCCCTGAGTCCAAGATGGGGTATAAGAGGGAAAGGAGAGGAAAGAAGGAGAGAAATAAGTGAAAGAAGGACATGGAATGAAAAAGAAGGAAAAATAATTTAAAAATAAAGAAAACAAAAACAGAGAAAGAACAAAGAGAAAGAAGTAGGAGGAGAAAATAAAAGAGAAAACCAACCAACAAACAAAGCCACCAAATGAGATAACCAGCAAACAAGCAATACCTCCCCCCAAAAGTATTAATAAAGAGTTCTCAGCTTTAGTATGTCTTTTTTTTGGGGGGGGAAGCTCCTTCTTGTGAAGTGCTCTGTGATTGCAGGTCTGTTTCTGCAGGTTCCCTATTCACTGTTGGAACTTAAGATGTTAGAATCTTCACCCCCTTCTGCCTGCAATTGGTAGCTGGCACACACCAGTGTGAGAGAAGGGGGCTGAAAGAACTTGACACAGCATGTCAAGGGATCTCACCCCTTCCTTCCTCTCCCAGTGTTGTCACAGCTCCCCCATCATCCAGTTCATAGCAGGGGAATGGGGCCTCCTGTCTCTGCTCTGCCCTGTGGATCTATTTCACTTGTTGCTGAGGGCAGGGGAGGGAAATCAGTTAAGCACTCATCAGCTTTCTTCTGGGGCAGATCCTCTCTCTGCATCTATCACCCAGCAACTGGCTAAGGGAGGAGAGTGTATTTTCTGGGATTCTACAGCTGCTGTTGCCCACCAGGGCATGTGCACTGGGCCCAATGTTCTCTGAGGTCAAAAATATCAGCCCCAATGCAACACAGGGATCAGTGCCTGGTCTCAAGTTGCAATTCTGCTGTTCTGCAGAGACTACCCTGGAGCACTTCTTTGCCCAGGCGTTAGAGAGATCCGCTCAGTTTCTCTGCTGTCGATTGTTTCTGCCACCAGTGAGGTGGATACCTCTCTCTCCAGCAGTTACTACAGTCTCCAGATCTCAGGACACTGTGGGAAAGCTCTGGAGCCCAGCCCAGGCTTGGGTTGGCTTCTCCCTGCTGTTTCCTTGGGATTCTGCCTCAGACTCACTTGCTTATTCCCTCTGCGGCCTTCGCTGCCAGCTTTCTATGTGGTGCTGTGGTGTTGGGGTCAGCAATCACTCCAGCAGTTCTTCCCTGGAAAAGTTCTGTTTTTGATTTTAGAAAATGAGGCTCAGCTTCTGCACTCTGGGAAGTGCTAGGGTCCAACCAGAGCAACTGTGGCACCAGCAGCTTCACCAGGAGGGTCCTGGTCACTTGCTCTCAAGTCCCCACTCAGTCAGCCTCTCACACTCCCACTTACACACAGAAACATGTGAAGAATTATCTATACAATCACTCTCACACACAGAGCCTCATGCAGTCTGACTAACCATGGTACCATCTTCCTGGAAAAAAATTGATGACATTTTTTACTCTAACAATGGGCATGCATGAGACTCACTTGATAATTAAAGTAATGCCAAAAACTTGTATTTTAATACTATTTTTTTCTTTTCAATATCTGCCCTAAGGAGAATGTTGGGAAGGGGAAACCTGGTGATCTAGGGCTTGTTTGACAAATGTGATAGTTAATGCTGGAGATGATACATGTGAAAGTTCTTTTCAGCTGAAAATCACAATTATTTGTATGGCAGAAAGACTTCTTTTTCTCATACATCGCTAGGTTCATGACTTTGCATCTATAATAAAAGACAGACTAAGAAGGAAAAAGCATACAAATGTATTTTATATAGGCTTTACATGACACAGGAACCTTCAGAAATGAAGAGACAGGTGAACCTGTGCACTTTTATGTTTAGATAAAAAATGGACAATTATAGGGAAGTATGAATGGACTAAAGGGGCATGTTGTATAGAAATAAATGGGGGCAGGGGACAATGTAGCCAGGTCAGTTTGCTTAGATTCTTCTTGGTGTCTCTATGTCTTTAGTTCCTTTTCCTCAGGTATGAGGAGGGCACTTCTCAAATGAAAATCTTACAACCTGCTGCAGGAGGAAGTCAGAAAATTCATTCTTGTTTTTGTGACTTGCTTCAAGGGAGAAGCACAAGGAGAAGGTAAGAGTCACCATCTTGCTTTTCCTGTTTTCTCAATGTCAAGATTTCATATTTTAAGGTAGTATTCTCTGAATCCCATCACACCTCAAGCCAGCTAGAATTCTTGAGTATAGATCTTAGAAAAATAAATGGATTTCTGGCCGTGGGCAATTTATGTTATTCTAAGTGTTTTTAAAATTCTCCCTATGTGATCACACCAGTAATTGGCTTTTACATGGTAAATTGTAATTAACAAAAATGTTCCTAAACCTTATCAAATTTGGTCTTTTTCCAAAAACTGCTACGAAAATTGCCTGCACCTTAGTTATGAGAATTGATAGACACAGTTGATATTTCTCTCTTGCTCACAAAGCCAGCAAATGCCATCCAGACACACGTACTTATATCTTCTTCCTCCATCTCCAATTTTTATGTTTTCTTATACTATTGAGCACTTATGAAGGATATGCAATAGTATTGTAGATAAAAATGATATTGAGAGTCAAAAAGTCACTTGAATGCATGAGATTGTGAGAAAAAATGAGAAATGTATAGGTTTTTGAGGTATACGAATATTTTTGAAAAGGTCAAGTAAAGATGACTGTAAGGTTGGAGGTGGACATTTTTATTTCAGTTAAATGATATTTCTAGGTTGTAATTCTAAGTACCTGGCACCTTGAAATAGCTAAGACAACACAGAGGTGCTGTGCTACAGCTGCTTTATAAATTAGAAATATTTATTAAGTAGTTGTAAAAATAATTTTATTTTTTTATAATGTGAAAAGGTTTCAACTTGAGAGTATGTCTAGCTGGTGCTAAGAAATGCAAATCTCTTAGGCAAATTCCACAAATGACTAAGGTTGTAAAATACTATCAGAATATTCTTGGTAGTCAAAGTACAAAGCACAAAACAAACCAAATGGAAACTTCAGGCCATGGCTTGTGCCTGTAATCCCAGCACTTTGGGAAGCCGAGGCATGAGTGTTTTTTGAGCCTAGGAGTTCGAGAGCATCCAGACAACATAGTGAGAACTCATCTCTACAAAAAATTTAAAAAATAATAGCCAGGAATTGTGGCACATGCCTGTAGTCCCAGCTACTCAGGGAGCTGAGGGGGGAGGATTGTCTGAGTCCAAGAAGTTAAGACTATGGTGAGCCATGAGCTTGCCATCAAAATCCAGTCCGAAAAACAAAGTGAGACCCCAAGCTGAATTAAAAAAATATCCACAGATATTTATTGAATATTGTTTATGTACCTAGTGTTGTGCTAGGCAATGGAGAAAAAACTTCCTATTGCTGCTCCATTGGTTCAACAGTTCAATGATGAATCACCAGGAAAATATAATTTTGCAATTGCAGTAAGTGTGATGAATGAGATATACTCGATGATACGAGGATTTGTAATATAAATTTGACCTAATCTGCGCTTCAAAGAAAGTATCGTAAAGCAAGGGACAAAATATTTTATATGTACAGGATAGAATGGGGATTTAGCCAAATGAAGACAGAAGACAATTTAAGGCCAAAGAGGGCCATTACATGTGACCTATTGCAAAATTCAGCATTCTAAGTATGAGGGCTGAAAGAAAATTTGATTCAAGTAGAAAGTGCAAGGGTATCAAAATTTGAGAGGACGTTAGTGCACACACTATGCAATGGGGATGGAGAAGAGTGGGGCATAATTGAGAAGTATTAAATGAATAAGGTAAACAGGACTATGACTTGCATAACAAGATCATACCATTTACCAAAGGAAGGGAATGTTATAAGAAGACCATCTTTTCCAGGGAAGATTATTAATGTAGCTTCACTAATATTGTGTGGTGGTGAATATTTCATCTTCAAGATCAGAGAGAAGATCTGTGCTGAAGACATAAATTTAGAAAACATCCTTGTAAAAATATGGTGATTGAAGTCTTGAGTATGAATTAGATTGCTTATGGAGAGAATGTTGTTTAAGAGAAGAGGGTCTTGGACCGAGCCTTAGGAAACTCTAATATTTAATAATTGAGGAAAAGAATCATCCTGTAAAGAAGACTGACAAAAATGTTGAAAGTAAAAAGATGGGGAAAATATGCTTAACAACAAAGGTCCAAAATACTGAAGAAAAGTACAGGCAGAATTAAAAGGAAAAACAGATAATTAAACAAAAATTGCTGCAGTTGGCAATATTCTACTATGGATAACTGGCAAACCTACTTTATATAATAGACATTCAAAAAGCATTCCATTCAAAAAAAAAAAAGCAAAATAAACATTATTTTTAAGTGCACAAGAAACATTCATCATGGTAGTACATATACTAAACCATAAGACAAGTGCTGATGAATTTTAAAAGAGTAAAATCACACAATGATCTACAATTAATTTTAACAAATAAGAAATTTGATAAATCTCAAAATATTTGAAACAAATCAATACATGTATAAATGACCCATGTGTCAAAGAAAAAAGGCACAAAGGAGATTAGAAAATATTTTGACCTGTATTATAACAGACACATATTAAAATTTATGGAATTTGTTAAATCAATAGTTGAAAGGAAATTTGTAGCTTTAAATGCCTATGTAAGAAAATAAAAAGTGTTTTAATACAATAATATAAGCTTGTCCCTTAAGAAATTAGAAAAAAAGGAGCAAACTAAAGCAATGTAAACAGAAGGGAGAAAAATAAAAAAGATTAGGGTAGAAAAATGCAAACAAAATTGACAAACTTTCAGCTGGAATGACCAAGAAAAAAGAAAAAAACACATATTACCAAATAAATGAAAAAAGAGAATCATTATTGACGCCACATAAATCAAAGGATTATAAGGAAATACTATGAGCAACTTTATGCCAATAAATTGAACAATTTAGATGAAGTAGAAAAATTCTTAAATGGATACACATTAACAAAACAAACCCAAGAAGATATAAAATACCTGAATACATTAATAATAAAAATTGTGACATTGTGACTTAGATTATACCAGTAATGCAAGATTGGTTTAATATGTTAATATTATTTAGTGTAAATACATAATATGCATACATTAATAAAATAAAGAACAAAAATCACATAATTTCAATAGATATAGGAAGAATTTAAGAAATTAAACACCAATTCATGATATAAACTATCAATAAACTAAAAATAGAAAGGACTTTTTTCAACCTAATAAAGGGCATCTAGAAAAAACTTACAACTACGATCATATTTAATAATGAAAGATGGTGCTTTTTGACTAAGATCAGAGACAATATAAGATGTCTGCCCTCGCAAGGGTGGGACAATAGATGCTGGATACTGTAAAGGAGGGAGAGAGGAATGAGGGATAAGGGACATACAACCACACACTGGGTACCAGGTCCATTACCAGGGGGAAAGCGGGCTTGCTAGTAGCCCAAACCATACCTGCATATAATTTACTGCCATAGTAAAACCTCACATGTATCCCATAACTCTAATATAAAAAAGAATACCTGCTCTCAACACTTCTATTCTATATCATATTCTGGATTCTAGCTGGTATAATAACCCTCCTTTTCCCCAAAGAAAAGGACAGAAGGAAGGAAGAAAAGATAAAAGGAAGGAAGAAGAGAAGGAGGGAGGGAGACAGAGCGAGAGCATTTGATTGTGAAAAAAAGAAAATTGCCTTTATTTTCACACAATGTTATCCTGTGTGTAGACAATAACAATATAAGCAATCCACACACAAAAACTTCTAGGACTAAAAATAAGTTTGACAAGAGTAACAGATTAATATTCAGAAATCAATTGCATTTTATATATCGGCAATACATAATCAAAAAATGGAATTAAGGCAGCAATTCCACTCACAATAACATCAAAAATAGTAAATACTTGGGAATAATTTTAGCAGAAGTGCAAAATTTGTACACTTCATCTTATAAAATATTTCTGAGTGAAATTTAAAAAGATGTAAATAAAGAATACTTAAGAGAATCAACTGAAACATGATCAAAAGAAAACTGTAATAAGGTGTATGGATATCAACATAAAAATAAGAAACAATGCCTTTATCATGTTCCAGAAATAAACAGTCCAAAAATACAAGTAAAGAATATGGTTTACTATACCAATATAAAATAAAGACTACCAAAAATCAACTTTCTTGTAGAAAATTTAAACAAGGCAAAAACTCACATTTGAAAAGATGGAGGAGTAATCTTTATAAAAACAACTTAAACACAACAATTTTTTTCAAAATTAATTTCCAATTTTTATGCAAGTTAATAAACATTTGAAGAATTTTGGGTAAGAGTGTCAAAATAATTTTAAAATTCATTTAAAAGAACAAATAAAAGAAAATTAATAAATTATTTCAAAAAATAAGAAGGGAGAGGCTATTGCTTTACCAGATATAAATGTTTCCTAAGAAAGTCTCAATAATTGAAATAAAATGGCAAACAATTGTCAATCAGAAGATCAATAGATCAGGAAAGGTAGTTGCAAAAGAGATTATAAAAATGCAATATTTAGAAATGTACAGGAAGCTGTTTGAAATAACTTAAGCATGGCTATCAAAATGGTTGTCCACTTGACAGACAATAACTTCAGATATGTATTCTATATAACAAAGTCAATTTCAGATGAAATAAGCAGCTGAATGTCAAAAAAAAAAAAAAAAACCTGAGCAAATAAACAAAAAACATAAAACCATACAAAAAAAATTAGTGAACATTTATGTGGTTATGAATGGAAAAGGACTTTCATCAATACAATGTGAATTAAAACTAAATTTAATTTTGCTTGTGAAACGGGCTGAAAATCATGTTTTTAAATGGTAAATTTGAGATTGTCCAGGCAGCACTGAAAGAGTAAACTAGCACAATCTTTTGTTAGCTAGTTTGGCAATACCTTCCAAAAAGCTTTAAAGCGTTTGTATCTTTTGACCAGATACTCTTTCTTGTGAGATATTAAATAAAGATCCCTGGACCAAATTCCATGTCACTCCTCTAGTTCCAAGGGGCCATCATCTCTTTACAGTAAACTATTTCTTCCTGGTCTGTATGATCCCTGATCCATCATTTATTCTCCAGTTTTAGTGATTTTTTTCCCACAATACAAATCTGATGATATCATTTCCCATCTTAAGACTCTTTTGTGGCTAGTCCACTTACCTATTGCTGTGGAACATATTACTCTAAAACTTAGTGGCTTGCAATATAATTATTTTATTATCTTATAATTTTGTAGGTTAGAAGTTTGGGTAGAGCTTGCCTGGGTGTTTTCGTTATGTCATGAGGCATCATTGGAGGTCACCTGCACATATTTTGCTGAAAGATAGGCATGTCTGGAGGCTCCATAATAGCTTCCTTCTCAAGTCTGGCTCCTTGGCTGAATGACCGGCAGGCAGGCTGGGCTCAGCTGACAAGCAGAGCACCTGCATGTGCCTTCTGCAGCATGGTCATAAGATCTAGAAGTGTTTCCAATTAAAACAGAAACAGACTTTTCTTCCACAGGGAAGGTTAAGAAAGGTCAGAAGGAACTTTATGGGGGAATGGGGCAAGTATGTGGGATGAGCACATGGCACAATTGAGCACTTTGTCAAGAAATGTTTTGATTTTTCTTTTCCTCAGTGGTCAGTTGATTCTTGGAATGATCCATTAAAGGAGGATGTTCTGCACTTTAGTGCTTTTTAAACCCAGGATCTCAAATTCAGGGGCCTGTGGGAGGAGAAAAGACTAACATTTGGTTAAGCAAGTCAATGGGCAAAGTAAGCAATGGGAAAAAGAGTATACCAATTATCTCATGCCACATATGAGATACTTGTCTCTAAAAGGACTGTAGACCTAAAATTAGAATCTAAACCTATAAAACTCTAGAAGAAAACGTAATAGGAAATCTCTGTGGCCTTACTGTAAGTAAGCTTTCTTAAGACAAAAAAGCATGAGCCATAAAAGATAAAAAAGATAAATGAACTTCATCAAAACAAAAAACTGACTCATGAAGGACATGGTTAAGAAAATGAAAAGGCAAGTCACAGACAGAGAAAATATTTTATCTGCCAAGGGGCTTGTATTCTGGAAGCATGAAGACAAGTAACTCAATTTTAAATAAATGAAGAAAATATTTTAAACAGTATTCACCAACAAGGATATGCAAATAAGATAAAATAGGAAAAGATTCTGGACATCATTAGTCATCACAGAGACATAAATTAAAATCATAATAGGCTATCACTACATATCCATTTCAATGACTAAAATAACAAGTGCTAGAAAGGAAGTGGAGAAACAGACTCACTCAAAGCTGATGGAAATGTAAAAGTGTATAGCCTTTTAGAAAAACAATACAGTTTTTAAAAAAAATAAAGTTAAACATACCATACACTTAAAACAGCTCAGCTAGTCCAGGCTTAAGTACATACCTAAGCAAAATGGAAACTATATTTATACAAAAACCTATAAACATGTATTAATTATATTAGTTTTCTATGACTACATGTCAAATTATTAAAAACTTACTGTTTTTATTTAAATTTTTTTTTATTTTTGTGGAGACAAGGTCTCACTATGTTGCCCAGGCTGGTCTCAAACCCCTGGACTCAAGCGATCCTCCCGCCTCAGCCTCCCAAAGTGCCAGGATTACAGGTGTGAGCCACCATACCCGGGCAAAACTTACTGTTTTAAAAAAAGAAGAAAATTAGGCTATAATGTTCTAAGTTTGAAATTAAGGTTTAAATAGAGCTGAAGACTCTAGGAAATGATTCTTCCTTGCTTCTTTCAGGCTTCTGGTGGTTTCCAGAATCCTTGACTTTCTTTGACTTCCAGATGCATCACTCCAATTTCTGCCTTTGCCTTCACATGGTCATCTTCCTTCTGTGTGTTTATCTGTGTTTCTGTGCATCTCCTTATTTTGTAAGGATACCAGCCATATTGGATATGCTGTGATATTATTTGGAAATAAAGTCTTTTCAGATGTGATTAGTTAATGCAAGGGGCCAGTGTGAACTTGTATTAACTAATCACATCGGAAAAGACTTTATTTTCAAATAGTATTACATTCTGAAATTCTAAGTGAACATAAAATTTTGTGGGACACTATTCTACCCAGTAAGTCCACCCTTTGCCCCCCTAAATTCTCATTCACCTCACATATAAGACCCATTCGGCCCAACCCAACATCCATCAAAGTATTGACTCATTCTAGTGTTAATGTTAAGTCCAAATTCTATTTAAATATCAATTTTAAAAGTATCAGGTTTAATAATCTAAATTATCAGAATCAAGTGTGGATGAAACTGCAGGTATGGTTCATCATTATGCAAAATTGTTCTACATTCACAGACTTGTAAAACTAGAAAAAAGTATCTGCTTTCAAAATACAATAGTGAGACAGGCATAAGATAAACATTGACACCTGGAAAGGAGAAGATGGAAGGAATAAAGGGTCACTTGTCCCAAGCAAGGTCAAAACTCAGCAAAGTAAATTCCATTAGGTTTCAAGGCCTGACAATAACCCTCTCTGGTTCATGCTCTGCCCTTCCAGAGCCCTGCTCTCTCTTTAATCTGACAGTTACTTTTCACATTGTGATTGAGTGAATGCATGTCCTTTCACACAGGCACATGCCAGGTGTGACTTGTTCACTGTGATGCAACTCAAGTGCCGAAACTACAAATTTTTTCTTGTTGTATAACTGAACCAACTAGGACTTAATCTTCCTTCTGGCAAATAGCAAACTTCTTGGTTTATTTACTTTCAGGTAAATTTAGTCATTTCCAGATATTTCTTGGTTTTCTGTAGAAAAATAGTCTAATTCAGGGGTCTCCTCCCTGTTTTTACCTTCCTTGCTTTCTACCTCTATCCAGTGAATGATCTAAATGCTGAGGTGAAGAGAGGCAGTGGGTTTATGCACTGTTGTAGCCTTGACTTGAGGCATTTGTTCCATTGTTTTCCTCTGTGGATGTACCCTTTACCCTTTTAGATCCAGTCTTTGGGCTTTTGCCTGCGTACACTGACATCTGCTGAAGTCCACCTGCTTTCACCATGGTCACCGGTCAACAGGCTCACCTTCTCCAGTCGGCCTAGTTTCAGCCTTTGTCCTTCTTTCCTGGGACATAGGAAACAAATTTTAATACAACCCTGTGAAAATTTAAATTTTGAATTTAAATTCAAAAGGTCCTAAGCCCATCTGCCTAGGACTCCACTCAGACTTTTTTGCTCTGCTGTGCTTAACCTCACCAGACAGATAGCTTCTCTCCAGAGCTTTCAACCTGGGAAGTAAGGCAAGTAATGCTCTTGTAAGATATCCACTTATCTGGGGATTCTATCATTTACTTTTTCTAGGATTGAGTCCATATTAGAAGTTGAAGGCAATGAATTCTTTCTCCATAATCTGTAAGTCAGTTACTACATTGTTCCATTTTCTGTTTCCATAAAAATATGTTCATCCAACAAAGAAGTGATTTTTATCTCCTCATTCCATGTAAGTAAAAGTATTATACTCTTCAGGATTTTTTTCAATTTTATTATTTTTAGTTTCAACTTTCTACTTTTAAGCTTGAATACAAAATATATATATATATTTTTTGAGTTGGAGTCTCACTGTCACCCAGACTGGAGTGCAGTGGCCGCTCCCGGCCACCGCAGCCTCGACCTGCTGGGCTCTGGCGATCCTTCTGCCTCAGCCTTCTGAGTTGCTGGAACTACAGGCGCGTGCTACCACACCCGGCTAATTTTTGATCTATTGTAGAGATGAGGTCTCGCTGCCCAGGCGGGTCTCGAACCTGCGGGCTCAGGCAATCCACTCACCTCAGCCTCCCAAAGGCGCGGGATTACAGGCTGAGCCACCGAGCCCGGCTGAATACAAAATAATTTATTGTCTCTGAAACATCTCAGTCTTCAGTGGAAACCTTTGTTTTCAAGGTGGTTGTTTCTTTAGTGAGTTTTAAGAGACTATGTTGGAACTAAATGCCAACATTTTGACTTCATGTTCTAAGCAGTATTTGCCCTCCTTCAGAGAGAAGTAAATAAACTGCTTTTCACTGTCTGCATAGATGGTGAGTAAAGAGTGGTACAAAGAAGCACTGGTGTATCTGAAGCATGAAAAAGCCTACTGAGTAACATTCAAAATTCTCCTTTTATATCTGCCTTTCTCTGATTCTTACTTTTATTCATCTGTCTAGTTATGGGCACCTATGTTTACACACACACATAAATGGATATACATATGAACAAAATTATAGGTAAGTTTATAAATATTACATAGAATGGTATATTTTTATTTATTCTCTTTACCATTTTCATGTTAGGAGATAATAGCTATTTCATTTTGTCCTGGCGTTTAAATGTTCAGGTGTCTTAACAGCTATCATCCGCCAATTTATTTGGCAAATATTTATTGAGCTCCAGATGCCAGCATTGCAGTAGACACTAGAGAAGATATAATCCCTGCCCTCAAAAGAGTCACAGTCTAGTGGGAATGACAGGCAAGCTTTTAAGTCAAAATTCTACTTTGAAACAGAACCTATACACACACACACACACACACACACACACACACACACACACACACACACACATTCCTCTTAGATTAGTCACAGAACTTCAGGGTAGAATGCCAGTCTGTAAAGCCAGGAAAAATCTGATGTTGTAGCTCAAGTCCAAAAGGTAGTCTGGAAGTAGAATTACTTCTTCCTTGGGGACCTCAGTTCCTTTCTCTTAAAATCTTCAAATGATTGAATTGGCCAACTCACATTATAAAAGATAATGTGTTTGACTCAAAGTTTACTAATTCAAATATTAATCAATTTAAAAAAAACACGCTTTAAAGTTTATTATTTTATTTATTTATTTTAAAGATGTGGGGTATAGAAAATGCAGAAGACACCCTTATGGAAACTGGAACTGGCAACCAATTCCTGTTCAAAACTCCAAAAATCCATGTCATGAGAGATAAGATAGATGAGTGGGACCTCTTCAAACTGACAAGCTTCTGCGAAGCAAAAGAAACTATCAAGAGAGCAGAGAGACAGCCCACAGAATGGGAAAAAATATTTACCAACTGTATATCTGACAAAGGCCTA
>NW_007029511.1:11593-111283 GCF_000164805.1 Carlito syrichta | reverse complement strand
ATACCACCTAACCCCAGTAAGAATGGCCATCATTAATAAAACAAACAACAGATGCTGGAGAGGATGCAGAGAAAAAGGAATGTTTCTACACTGCTGGTGGGAATGCAAACTAGTACAACCTCTTTGAAAGACAGTGTGGCGATTTCTGAAAGAGCTAGAAATTGACCTTCCATATGACCCTGTAATCCCCCTATTGGTAATATACCTGGAAGAATTCAAATCATTCTACAAAAATGATACCTGCACAGGCATGTTTGTTGCATCTCTGTTCACAATAGCAAAAACATGGAACCAACCATGCTGCCCATCGAAGTTGGACTGGATAAAAAAAAGTGGTACATAAACACAATGAAATATTATGCAGCCATAAAGAAGGGCACACATATGGAATTTGCAGCAACTTGGATGAATTTAGAGTCTATCATACTCTGTGATGTATTATAGCAACAAAGAATAGAGTATCATATGCTCTCACTCATAAGCAGACCTTGAACAATTATCATAATGCTATAAGAAAAGAATTGGCAATAGTGGGAAACTGCCAGGGAAGGGGGATTGGCAGTTGAGGGAAACTGCCAGGGGAAGGAAGGAGGGGGCACACCTCCTTAACAAGGGTACCAGCATAATGAACATTTGTATACCTAATCCTAAATTGTACCCCACATCTTTAAAGTAAAAAATTAAAAAAAAAGAGGTATACAAGTGATCATTGTACAGGTAAGTTTGGGCCTCCCTTTTGGTCCCCACTTCCCCTGATTTGAGATCAGCTACCCTTATTGATGTTATGTGTCTCTCCCCTCCCCTGGTAGTGTCCCGCTACTGGCAATCCCTTTCTTATTGTATTAAATGTTCAAGGTCCGCTTACGAGTGAGAACATGTGGTACTCATTTCTTTGTTTCCATGATAAATCACTGAGTATGATAGACTCTAAATCCATCCAAGTTGCTATAAAGTCCATAATTTTGTTTTCCTTCATGGCTGTGTAATATTCCATCATATATGTGGTACCACATGTTTTTTATCCAGTCCACTTTCAATGGGCAGCTTGGTTGATTACCAGTTTTTGCTATTGTGAATAGTGCTGCAATAAACATGCATGTGCAGGTATATTCTCAGAAGGGGGATTGCTGAGTCATATGGAAATTCAATTTCTAGTTAAGGAATCACTGCACTGTTTTCCATAGAGGTTAGACTAGTTTGCATTCCCACCAACAGTGTAGAAGCCATCACTTTTCTCTGCATCCTGGCCAACATTTGTTGTTTTTTGCTTTGTTAATGATGGCCATTCTTATTGAGATTAAGTGTTATCTCAATGTGGTTTTGATTTGCATTTCTATGATGATTAGTGAGGCTGAGCATTTTTTCATGTGTCTGTTGTATATCTTCTTTTGAGAAGTGTCTGTTCATGTCTTCCACTCACATTTTCATGGGGCTATTTGGTTTTTCCTTTTCAGCACATTCCTTATAGATTCTGGATGTTAGGCCTTTGTTGGATATGCAGTTGGCAAATATGTTTTCCAATTCTGTGGGTTGTCTCCCTCCCCTCTTGATGGTTTCTTTTGCTTTGCAGAAGCTTTTCAGTTTAGTGAGATCCTACTTGTCTATCTTATCCTTCATGGCATGGGTTTTTGAGGTATTGATCAAGAATTGTTTGACTATTCCTATTTCCATAAGGATGTCTCCTGTGTTTTCTAAGATTCTTAACGTTTGAGGTTTTATGTTTAGGTCTTTGATTAACTTGCAGTTGACTTTTGTGTATGGTAATAGGTAGGGGTCCTATTTCATCTTCTGCAGTGGTCAGACAGTTTAGCCAGCACCATTTACTGAATAGATTCTCCTCTCCCCATTGGGGTTGATGTTGGAAGCTTTGTAAAAGATGAGTTGGTTGAGAAATTGAAGTTTTGCTTTCAGAATCTCTATCCTGTTCCATTAGTCTGTATGCCTGTTCTTGTATTATTACCAGGCTATTTTGATTATTGTAGCCCTATAGTAAAGTTTAAAGTCTGGAAGTGTGATACCTCCCACTTTGCTTCTTTTGCTAAGGAACGTTTTGACTATACGTGGTCATTTATGTTTCCATATGAACGTCTGTATTGCTGTTTCCAGGTCTGAGAAGAATGCTGTTGGAAATTTAATGTGTATTGTGTTGAATCTGTAGATTGCCTTTGGTAGGAAGGACATTTTAACAATGTTGACTCTTCCAATACATGAGCATGGATTGTTTTTCCATTTGTTTGTGTCATCTTTGACTTCTATGAGCAGTGTTCTATAGTTTTCATTATAAAGGTCTTTCATTTCTCTGGTTAGGAAGATGCTGAGGTATTTCATTTTTTTTGTGGCTATTTTGATGGGATTGTGTTTTTTATTTGGTTCTCTGCCTTGTTGCTGGTATGCAAGACTGCAACTGTCATTTGCATGTTTATTTTGTACCCTGAGATTTTGTCAAAGTCTTATTAGTGCAAGGATGTTTTTGACAGATTCTCTTGGATTTTTAAGATATGGGATCATATCATCAGCAAAGAGGGATAACCTGACTTCTATTTTCCTCTTTGGATACCGCTGAGTTCCTTCTCTTGTCTGATTGCTGTAGCTAGGACTTCCAACACTACATTGAACAGGAGGGGGTGAGAGCGGGCAGCCTTTTCTTATTCCAGTATTCAGGGAAGTGCTTCCAATTTCTCTCCATTTAGTAATTTGTTGGCTGTGGGTTGATCATAGATGGCTCTTACTATTTTTAAGTATGTTCTTTCTATGTGTGTGTGTGGTTTTTTTTTTTTTTGTCTATTTTTAAAATTTCTCTTACTATTTTGAAGTATGTTCCCTCTAGGTTTTTTTTTTAAATCAAGAAGGGATACTGGATTTTGTTGAAAGCTTCTTCCACATCTAATGATATAATCACGTGGTTCTTATTTTTACACCTGTTGATATATTTAACTACATTTATGGTCTTGCAGATGTTGAACCAGCTCTGTATCCCTGCCTACTTGGCCATAGTGGATGATTTTTGAGACGTGTTGTTGGATCTGATTTGCTAGAATCTTGTTGAGTATTTTTGCATCTATATTCATCAGGGATATTGGTCTGTAGGTCTCTTTCTTTGTTGAATCTTTGCCAAGTTTGGGTAACAGTGTGATGTTAGCTTTATAAAATGATTTGAGAGCATTTCATCTGTCTCAGTTTCTGTAATACTTTCAATAGGAGTGATATTTGCTCCTCCTTGTATGTTTTGTAGAATTCTACTGGAAATCCATCTGGTCCAGGACTTTTTTTTGGTAGGTAGTTTTCTTATGACAGAGTCGATTTCCTAGGTTGTTACTCTTCTATTTAGGATTTCAATTTCTTTTTGTTTCAACCTTGGGAGGTTGTGTGATGTCAGAAAGTCCTCCATTTCATTTAGGCTATCAAGTTTGCTTCCATACAGGTGTGCATAGTAATCTCTGATAATCTTTTGCATTTCTTTGTGATTTTATCTTTTTGCATTTCTGATTTTGTTTATTTGGGCTGTTTCTCTCTTTTTCTTGGTCATTCTGACTCAGGGTCCATCAATCTTGTTTATCCTTTCAAAAAGTCGGTTTTTAGTTTTGTTGATTTTTTTCTATGGTATTTGTGTCTTCTGTGTCTTGTTTTTGAGCTCTTACTTTGGTGATCTGAATTCTTCTGCTGAAGTTAGGGTTTTGGTGGTCTTGTTTTTTCCAACTCCCATTAGGTGATTTGTTAGACTGTTAACTTGTTCTCTTTCTATTTTCTTGAGTGTTTTTGGATACATAAATTCCGCTCTCATTACTGATTTCATGGCATTCCAGAGGTTTTGTTAAGATGTTTCTTCATTTTCATTTGTTTCCAGGAATCTTCTAATTTCTGTTTTGTCTGTGTTGACTCAGTAGATGTTCAGCATCATCTGTTTAGTGTCCATGTCTTTGTGGGTTTTGGAGGAATTTTGTGGGTGTTGATATTTATTTTTATTCCACTGTGGTCTGAGAAGGTGCATGGCAGTGTTTCAATCTTGTAAAATTTGTTTATGCTTGATTTATGGCCAAGGATGTGGTCGATCTTGAAGTACATTCCATATGGGAGTTGAATGTATATTCTGTAGTTGCTGTGTGAAGTGTTCTGTAGGTATATACTAAGTCCACTTCATCAAGCCTTAAGTTGAGATCTCTTTGCTGATTTTTGCCTTGATTATCTATATAAGGTTGTTAATGGGGTATTTAAGTATCAAATATGATTGTGTTAGGATCAATATCTTTTTTCTTTTAATTTTTTTATTTTAAAGATATGGGGCACAATTCAGGGTTAGGTGTACAAGTATTGGCTATGAAGCTACCCTTGTTGATGAGGTGTGCTCCTCCCTCCCCTCACAGTTTCCCTCAACTGCCAATCCCATCCCCCCTCCCCTGGCAGTTTCCCACTACTGCCAATCCCTTTCTTATAGTATTATGATAATTGTTCAAGGTACTCTTATGAATATATCTTTTTTTAAGTTTACTTAGTAGCTGTTTTATAAAAGCTGGTGTTCTTTTGTTGGGATGGATATTTCTTTTTGATGGATTGAAGTTTTTAAAATTATGCAGTGTCCTTCCATATCTTTTAAAACTTTTGATAGTTTAAAGGTTGTTTTGTCTGATATTAACATCACAACTCCTGTCTTCTTTTGTAATCCACTCCCCTGGACATTTGTTTTCTATCCTCTATCTTTGAATATGTGGGTGTCTCTTGTGGTGAGATGAGTTTTCTGGAGACAGCAAATTACTAGGTCATTTATTTTTATCCAGTGTCCATTCTATGTCTTTTCAGTGGTGCATTTAGTCCTTTCACATTTAGGTTGATTATTGAAATGTGAGAGTTTGTCTCTGTCATAATGCTTATGTTTTGTTTTTGTTTAGTCCTTATGTTCATATAAGTGTGCTTTTATTTTTGTTGATATGCTGTGTGTTCTGCTGCTTCTGTTTGTTTGTGATTTTGTGAAGTATATCATCTTTCTTTTGTTTCTTTTTTCTTCTGTCCACAGCACCTTTTATAGCATCTCCTGTAGAGCTGGTCTGGAAGTGGCATATTCTCTTAGTGACTGGATGTCTGGGAGGAATTTTAATTCTCCCTCACTGATGAAGCTTAGCCTTGCTGGGTAGGAAATTCTTGGTTGAAAATGTTTATCTCTGAGAACATTTAAGATTTGGATCCAAACCTTTCTGACCTGTAGTGTTTCTGCAAATAAGTCTGCAGCAATTCTATTGGTCTCCCCTGGTAGGTAACCTGACCTTATTCCCTTGCTGCCTTTAAGATTTTTTCGTTTATATGTATTTTGTGTATGTGAATTACTATGTGTTTGGGGATTGGTCTTCTCATAAAATATCTTGCAGGGGTTCTCTGGGTCTCTTGTGCTTGTATAGTTTTCTCTCTGGCCAGATGAAGGAAGTTTTCTTGAATGACCTCAGGGAATGCTTGTTCCAGGGTATTTTCTGCTTCTCTTTTTATTTCAGGTTTTCCAGTCAGGTGAAGGTTTGGTTTCTTGATAACATTGCACATCTTTTGGACAGTTTCTTCTTTCTTCTTGGGTTTTTGTATGTATTTTTAATACATTGGGTTAATTTCATCTTTTGATCTTTCAGCTCTGAGGTTCTTCCTTCTGCTTGGTCAGTTCTGCTTCCCATGCTTGTCAGCTTGTAATTTATTTCTTGGATGCATTTCTTTATTTCCATTATTTCTTAGTATGCTTTCTTGAGTTTGCCCACCTCTATTGCAATTTCATTTAGTGTTAATCCTTGGATTTCTTGATTTTTATTCATTCTATCCAATGTTTCTCTGATCTCCACAAGTACCTTCTGGGTACTGTTGTTCTCAGAGATAGCCATTGTTTTTGCCCTAGTTGCTGTTCTTTCTAGCACGACTCTGCTTAGGATCTGGTTACCAGCATTTCTTCATTGGTTTTTCTTCATTTGTAGGGGTTCTCCTAAACTTCTCTTTTATTCTGCTGCTCAGTGTAAAATAAAGAAGCAGTCACTTCTGATATTTTCTTTCCTTTTTGTCCTTCCTTGAGTTGGGACTCTGGTTTGTTCAGTTATGAATTAGTGCTGGGAGTGGGGCATTGTGCTGTCTCTTTATAATTTTGAGCACTTACTAAGGAATTGGGAAGCTGCAAGAATTCAGAACATATTGCCAGGTCATAATGTTTGCTCACTGGTGAATGTGCTACCTGGGGCGTGTTCTCTGTCTCTGCACAATACGAGTATACAGTGGGTATGTTTGCATAGCCTCTGAGTCCAAGAAAGGGTATAAGAGGGAAAAGAAAGGAAAAGGATGCAAAAAAGGGAAAAGAGGAAAAAGGAGATGAAGAAGGAAAAATAGAAGAAGAAGAAAAAGAGAAAGGAACCCCCCCAAACCAGAAAGAGCAAAGAAAGAGAAATAGAAGGAAAGGAAAGAGAAAGCCAGCCAACAAACAAAGCAACCAAACAAGATAATCAAGCAAACAACCAATACCACCAGCAGCACCTTTTCCAGTATGTTCTGCTGTCTGCATCTATCACCCAGCAGCTGGTTCAGGGTAGAGGGTGGATTGTCTGTGATTCCGCATATGCCATTACCCACCAGGCCTAGTGCACTGGGGGCAATGTTCTCTGAGATTGTAAAGAGCAACCCCAGTGCAATGTAGAGATCAGCACCTAGTCTCAAGACTCTCAGCAGTCCTGCTGTTCCACATAAGCTGCCTTGGAGCACTTTTCTGCCCAGGTGTTAGAGAGTCTGCTCAGTTTCTCTGCCAGGAACTATTGCTTCCTTCCCAGCAGTTACCAGTCTCTGGATCTTAGGACCTGGCAGCAGGGTTCTGGAATCCTGTCCAGTTTCAGGGTGGGCACTCCTCACTGCTTCCTTGGGAGTCTGCATCAGGCTCCCTTCCTGCATTCCCTCCGCAGCCCTCACTGCCAGAGTTCAGCTCACTCCAGCAGATTTCCCCTGGAAAACCTCCTAAATTGGCTGCCTGTAGGTATTCCACTCTGATTGCATGCACCTGTGTTTGGTCCAGTGTTGGGGAAGGCATCTGTCTCTCTGGTATTATGCACTTGGAGTATACTCCCTAATAAATGATGGTCTATTTCAGAGGGGTGCAGAGATCATCTCTTAGTCTTGATATGTAGACTGCTCAGGTTGCAGGCAGCTCAGAATTGGGCAGGATAAACCTGGTCTTTGCCCTGTCCCAGGACAGAAAAAATGGCGGCAGTCCATGTTTTTTTTCCTCTGGTGGGGCTCAGCTCCAGAATTCTTCCTGGTACTTTCTCCATGGTCCCTGCTGCCTATGCCTGATCTGTTGCCACAGGCAGTGGTGTGGACCAGATGCCAAGTGATTTCTTCCGCCTTTCCTTGGGAGATGCCCTAGGGATGGTGAATCCTTCTGCACATAGCAAGTACTGAATTCAGAGCAATGGCAAACTGTAGCTGTTTCTGCTGGGGTCCCTGGGTGCCTCATCTCATGTCTCCCTTCAGTTGGACATTCGTTCACCCATTTGCACACAAAACAGATGCAGATTAGTTTTATTGTGTACTCACCCATGAAGAGACTCTCACACTCTGACTGGATCCGATACCATCTTGCCCTCAACCCCCCAAAACATCTAGACTGGCGTTTGATGAAAAACTGGATACCATGGCCTAGCTAAACTGACACATGAAATTAGCCATTAGAGCAAGTAAATAGAAAATTAAAGGGTAATAACTGATTAAGTTTTAGAGTTATGAATATCTTTTCTGAAAGAAAGGCTATTTCCTTATAAAAATAGAAAATTCATGATAGACACCTTAATCCATTCAGACTTCTCTAAAAGAATACCATAAACTGGGTGACTTACAAACCACAAAAATGCATTACTTATAGTTCCAGGGGCTAAGAGAAGTCCAAGATCAAGGCACCAGAAAATTTGGTGTCTGGTGAGGGCTATTTTTCTGCTTCATATGTGTCCTCACATAGTGGAAGGGGTTAGCTAGATCTCTGGGATCTCTTTTATAAAGACATTAATCCTATTTATGCTCATGATCTAATCAGCTCCCAAAGGCTTCACTTTCTAATACAATTACATTAGGGATTAGCCTTCAACATACAAATTTGGGGGGGATACAAACATTCAGATAAGCTCCTATATCAATGACAGAAACCAAAAAAAAATCCTAAGCATGTATTTCCTGTTTCATTTGCATTATTAATTTTTATTTGTTTTTCCTTTTAAAACTATTTAAAAAATACTCCCAGACATAACTGAAAAATTATGACAGTGACAGAGTAATGTAGACTATTTTAGTCAAGACAACAAGCATTTTTGTAGTGTATTAGTCGATAATGCTCTGAAATCCTTGGATCAAAGATTGAAAAGAAAAATATATGATGAAGAATGAGTTGCTAACGCTTAGTCTATTGTTTTTAGTTCTGAATTGTTACAAGGCATTTAGTCAGGTATTCAATTTCTACTAATGATTGACTAGATAGTTGGGACAAATGAAATTTTGGGTGATGTATAGAAAACATTTATTTCAAAACTAAAAATGCTAATAAGTCAGTATAATAGTAACAACCCAAGTTTTGTCCAGGGAAGTTTAAGGGACTGGGGAGGAATGCCTATATTCTGCAGCTGGGACTCTACAACACATTCCTTCTTTGCCAACAGGTTTTCATTAGACTCTGACAAAAGGACATGTCAAAAAGAGATAGGAAATCTGAAGGCAGAAAAAGAGGCTTGTTTCCTTTTGCTCCTTTCTGTGTAACCACAGCAGTGGTTTTTTAATCCTGGTGGTAGCAGCTGTTTGGTCCACAAGCAACTTTTATATGCTATCAGAAATACTCTCATCATACCTCTTCTCAGATATATCAGCAAAAGACCCCTTCCCACTGATCTTAGTCATACTTCTGGGTTTGTCATTCTAAGGGCCTCTAGAATTTAGTAAGTCAATCTCTTTTATTTTTTTCCTCAGTACTATGAATTTTAGGTATTTATTTCTGACTATATACCACTATTTTACTTATGTCTCTTTTACCTTCTCAGTTCTCTACCTGGTTAGCAATAACAATACTTTACATTAAATTTTCTATGATAAATAATCCATGAGGTTATGTCTTGACTGGATCCTGACTGATACAGAACTACTTTTACCCTTGAAATATTTATACATTCAATGGAAAACCTGAGATAGCTAACTGTACTACCCCCCCCTCCAGTAATGCAGAGCTAAAACCCTAGCATTATCAAAATTTGGAACCCCAGTGAAGCAATCCACTTTAACCTGGAATTTGAGGTTATCCTATAAGTCAATTACCCATTGTATTGGGTCATCTGTGTAGTGTGGGAAATTTCTAAACTTAAACTTTGTTCAGAGTGGTTCCAGACGTCTTGTTTCCAAAGCATATAACAGAAGAAAATGTTAATTGTCTGTGAAAGAAGATAAACCTTTTTTAGATGCCAAATTATTTCTGCATTTTTTTCTAAATAAGTATACAATATGTAATCAAAGAAGCAGATACAAAGGGAGGCAAAACTCCATAAGTAGCAGAAACAATAGATCATAGAAATAGACCTACAGGAAATTCTGGAATTGTTACTCAAAGGCTGTAAAACAAGTATACTTACATATTTAAAGAGATGAAAGCCAAACACAAAAATTGTGTAGGAAATTGATAACTATAAAAAGGCATATAGCTTAATGAAAAAAAGACATTGTTGGATGAGGAAAAAGATATAAATTAACAAATGTAATGAATGAGTTTCTAGTAGATTTAAATAGCTAGAGTAATTTAGCAAACTAAAAAAAAAAAAGCCAGACTAGATCAGGAGAACTATCAAACACTAATTAGAAAGAGAAAATATATAGAAAATACAAAAATTACAATAACAAAACCAACATAAATTTAACTAAAGTCTCAGAAATAGATGAGAGAAAACTGGAACAGAAGCAATATTTGATGAGATGTTGGATGAGAATATTCTAAAATGAATAAAAACAAATTTTAAAAAATTCCATCAACCCAAACATCTTAGAGTCCAAGGAATTAAAAGCATGACAAATAAAATAAATACATAGCTGAAAACATCATAGTAAAATTTTGGAAAATCAAAGACAGAGGGGGAAAAAAATTTAAAATCAGCTAAACAAATTATCTTTGAAAGAGCAACTAGCAAACTGACAGATGACTTTTCAAATGTCACACTGGAAGCAGAAAAACAGTGGAACAATGTCTTCACTATACTATATTAACTGCTAATCTAGAAATGCAGTGCAAGTATCCCCCAGGATAAAGGCAACCCCCCAAAACCAAAACATGCTTAATATAATAAAAAATGAGGACATTTATCTGTAGTTTATCCAGTCTAAAAAAATTTCTGAACATGTCCACTGAACAGTAGAAAAATTATATCAGGTATAAACTCAGAAATATAAGGAAACAGAGCAAATAAGCAATAAACATGGTAGATAAATTTAAATGGAAATTAGGTATAAAATAGTTAAATATTTTTAGAATGTATCTATATCTCCATACACATATACAAGTACCCCAGACATGCATCTTTAACATATTCTTGTACACATGTATAATTAAATAAGTGACAATAGAGAAAGAGGCAGAGCAAGATGGCAAAATAAGACCTCCAGTGATCTTCTCTCCCCATCCCTCTAAACAGAAACATCCCTTTGAACTATTCATACATGAAAATATCCTCACAGAGCAAATAGAACCAGGTGAAGGTTTATAGTACCTGGGTGTAGCAGAGAAATAAGAAAGACATAATGAAGAAGGAAGAGTGGACAGTTTTGTATTACTTACATCACTCCAGGCAGCACAACACAGAAAGATGTTGGAATGGCTGTTATAAAAAAATAAAAATATTGGTGAAAATGTGAAGAAAAGGGAAATTTTGTACACTATTGGTGGGGAATATAAATTGGTATAGCATTTATGGAAAATAGTTTAGTGTTTTCTCAAAAAATTAATACCACAATTAACAAATGATTCAGCAGTCTCACTGCTGAGTATTTATTCAAAGAAAATGAAATTAGCATGTTGAAGAGTTATATTCACTCCAATTTTTATCGCAGCATTATTCATAATGGCCACAGTTTGCAATCAATCTGTGTCCATCAGCAAATAAATGGATAAAGAAAACCAGGCATATATATACAATGTGGGGGTTCAAAAAACCCTGGGATTTTTAAAGATTGTGTATTTATTCTTACATCTGTAAATTTCAGTTGCCTTCAAAGTACTCTCTGCTTGATGTAACCCTACTATTTTTTCACTGCTCAAAACAGTTTTGAACTCATCAATTCTGATGCCTTTTAGTGCTTCTGCTTTTTAAATTGTGCTTTAAAGATGTGGGGTACAACTCAGGAATAGATATACAAATGGTAATTGTATAGGTGAAGTTGGGACCTCCCTTTGGTCCTCACATCACCTAGTTTGAGAACAGGTACCCTTATTAATGTCATGTGCACCCCCCTCCCCAGGTAGTTTCTGGCTACTGCCAATCCCTTTCTTATAGTATTATGGTAAATGTTCAGGGTCTGCTCATGGGTGAGAACATGTGGTATTCAGTTCTTTGTTTCTGTGATAAATTATTGAGTATTACAGACTCCAAATCCATCCAAGTTGCTGTGAAGTCCATAATTTTGTCCTTTATGCCTGCATAATACTCCGTTGTGCATATGTACCACATTTTTTTATTCAGTCCAGTTTCAATGGGCAGTACAGTTGTTTTTGCTATTGTGACTAGTACTGCAAGAAACAGGCATGTGTAGGTATCTTATTTGTAGAGTGATTCAGATATATATCCAGAAGGCAATTACTGGGTCACATGGAAAGTCAATTCTCATTCTTTTAGGACTCACCACAGTGTTTTCCATAGAAGTTAAACTAATTTACATTCCCGCCAACAATGTAGAAGCGTTCCTTTTTCTCCACATCCTCGCTAGCATCTGTTTTTTGGTTTTTTTAAAGTTATTAATTGTGGTCATTCTTACTGGAGTTAGGTGGTATCTAAATTTGGTTTTGATTTGCATTTCTCTGAAGATTAGTGAGACTGAACATTTTTTTAATGTGTCTATTGGCTGTTCATATATCTTCTTTTGAGAAGTGTCTATTCATGTGTTTTGTCCACCTTTTAATGGGACTTTTAAAAAAAAATTCTTTTCAGTATGTTTGATTTCTTTGTAGGTCCTGAATATTAGGCTTTTGTCCTACACACAGTTGGAAAATATTTTTTCCCATTTCCCATTTTGTGAGCTGTCCCCAGCTCTCTTGATGGTTTATTTTGCTTTGCTTTTCAGTTTCATGAGGTCCCACTTGTCTATCTTATCTCTTATAGCAGGAGCTTTTGGGGTTTTGATTAGGAATTGGTTGCCATTCTGATTTCTGTAAGGGTGTCTCCTGCATTTTCTAAGATTCTTAATTTAAGCTTTTATGTTTTGGCCTTTGATCCATTTGGAGTTGATTTTGGGGTACGGTGATAGGTAGGGATCCTGTTTCATTCTTCTGCGTGTTGTCAGTCAGTTTAGTCAGCACTATTTACTGAATAGATTCTCCTCTCCCCAGTGATTGTTAGTGGAGGCTTTTACAAAGATGAGTTGTTGAAAAATTGAGGTTTTGCTTCTGCATTATCTATCCTGTTTCATTGGTCTAGATGCCTGTTCTTGTACCAATACCAGGCTGTTTTGACTACTGTAGGCGTATAGTAAAGTTTGAAGTCTGGAATGTGATACCTTCTGCTTTGTTTCTTTGACTAAGGATTGTTTTGGTTATTCATGGATGTTTATGTTTCCATATGAATTTCTGTATTGTTTTTTCCAGGACTGGAAACAATGATGTTGGCAATTTAATGGATATTTTGTTGAATCTGTAGATTGCCTTTGGTAGGATGGACGGCTTATGAATGTTAATTCTTTCAATCCATGAGCATGGAACATTTTTCCATTTATTTGTGTCATCTTTGATTTTTTGGGCAGTGCTTTGTAGTTTTTATTGTAAAGATCTTTCACTTCACTGGTTAGGCTTTTGTGTGGCTATTGTGAATGGGATTGTGTTGTTTATTTGGTTCTCTGCTGGTTGGTTGTTGCTGTATATGAATGTGACTGTCTTTTGCACATTTATTTTGGACCTCGAGACTTTGCCAAAGTCCTTGCTCAGTGCAAGGAGGTTTTTAAACAATTTTTCTTGGATTTTTTGAGGTATAAGATTGTATCATCAGCAAAGAGGGATAACTTGACTACCTCTTTTTCTATTTGGATACTCCTGATTTCCCTCTTTTGCATGACTGCACTAGCTAGGACTTCCAACACTATGTTGGACAGGAGTGGTTAGGTCTTGTTCCAATTTAGGAGAAATACTTCCAACTGCTGTCTGTTTAGCAACATATTGTTTGTGGGTTTACCATTGATGGTTCTTACTATTTTGAGGTATGTTTCCTCTATGCCTAGGTGTTCAAGGGTTTTATCAAGAAGTCATGTAGGATTTTATCAAAAGCTTTTTCTGCATCTAATGATATAATCGTGTGGTTCTTGTTTTTGCATCTGTTGATTTTTTAAGTTTCATTTATGGATTTGCTGATGATGAACCAGCCCTGCATCCTTGGGATGAAGTCTGCTTGACTATGGTGGATGATTTTTGAGGTATGTTTTTGGATTTGATTTGTTAGAAACTTGTTGAGAATTTTTGCATCTATGTTCATGAGAAATATTGGCCTGTAGTTCTCTTTCTTTGTTGGATCTTGTGCAATTTGGGTATCAGTGTGAAGCTAGCTTTATAAAATTATTTGGGGGAGTTCTATCTTTCTCAATTTGCTGGAATATTTTCTTTTTTCTTTTTGAGTTGGAGTCTCACTCTGTCACCAAGACTGGAGTGCAGTGGCCACTCCCGGCCACTGCAGCCTTGACCTGCTGGGCTCTGGCAATCCTTCCGCCTCAGCCTTCCAAGTAGCCGGAATTACAGGCATGTGCTACCACGCCCGGCTGATTTTTTGGTTTGTTGTAGAGATGAGGTCTAGCTGCCCAGGCGGGTCTCGAACCCGCGGGCTCAGGCAATCCACTCACCTCAGCCTCCCAAAGGCGTGGGATTACAGGCTGAGCCACCAAGCCCAGCTTGCTGGAATATTTTCAATAGGATTGATATTACCTGCTTCTTGTATGTTTTGTAGAATGCCCTTGGAAGTTCATCTGGTCTAGGGTATTTTTTTTGTAGGTAATTTCTTATGACAGAGTCAATTTCCTGGGTTGTTATTGGCCTATTTAGAATCTCAGTTTCTTCTTTTTTCAACCTTGGGAGGTTGTATGACGTCAGAAAGTTCTCCATTTCATTTAGGTTTTCAAGATTGTTTCTATACAGGTGTGCATAGTAGTCTCTGATAATCTTTTGCATTTCTTTGAGGTCATTTTTGACTTGATCTTTTGCATATCTGATTGTGTCTTTGGGCTTTTTCTTGGTCATTCTGGCTCAGGGTTCATCAATCTTGTTAATCCTTTCAAATAACCTGATTTTTGTTTCACTGATTATTTCTGATATTTTTGTCTTCCATTCCCATATTTGGGCTTTTATTTTTGTGATCTGGATTCTTTTGGTGGTTAGAGTTTTGGTGGTCTGGACTTTTCAGGTCTCTTAGGTAATTCATTAGGTTATTTACTTGTTCTCTTTCTATTTTCTTTATGTAAGTTCATGGAGATATAAATTCGCCTCTTACTAATGATTTCTTGGAATCTCAGAGGTTTTGATAAGATGGTTCTTCATCTTCATTTTTTTCAGATATCTTTTAATTTATGTTTTGATTTCTGTGTTGACCCAGGAGTCATTCAACATCATGTTGTTTAGTGTACATGAGTTTTGGGGGAATTTTGTTGGCAGTGATATTTATTTTTATTCCACTGTTTTCTGAAAAGGTGCATAGTAGTATTTCAATCTTGTGAAATTTGTATTTGTTTATGCTTGATTTATGGCTGAGGATGTGGTCAATCTTGGAATGTATTCCATGTGGTGATGAGTAGAATGTGTATTCTGTGGTTGTTGGATGAAGTGTTGTATTCAGTGGATTTGATCAAGCATCAGGTTCAGGTTCCAGATCTCTTTATTGATTTTTTGCCTTAATGATCTATTCAAGGCTGTTAGTGGGGTATCTAAGTCACCAGTTATGATAGTGTTAAAGTCAATATCTTTTTTTTAGTTTGCATATTAGCTGCTTTATAAAAGTTGGTGCTTCTCTGTTGAGTGTATGCATGTTTAGAATGGATATTTCTTGCTGATGAGTCAACTCTTTTATCATTATGTAGTGTTCTTCCATATCTGTTTAAATTTTTTGACAGCTTAAAGGTTATTTTGTCTGGTATTAAGAGTGAGTCTTTGCCTTCTTTTGTTATCTGTTTGCCTGAAAGTTTGGTTTTCATTCTCTAATTTTGAGTCTGTTCACATCCTTTGTGGTGAGATAAGTTTCCTGAAGGCAGAAAATTACTGGGTAATGTATTTTTATCCAATTTGCTATTCTATGTCTTGTCAGTAGTGCACTGAGTCCATTCACACTCTGACTGGTTATTGAAATGTAAGAGTTTGTCCCTGTCATAATGCCCTTATAAGGCTGCTTTGGTTTCATTTCGCTTTTGTGTTCATGCATGTGTGTGTTTTCATTTTTGTGAGTATGCTGTGTGTTCTGTTGCTTCTGTGTTTACTTGTGATCTTGTGAAGTATATGGTCTTTCTTTTGCTTCTATTTTTCTTTTGTACACAACACATTTTTAAGCATCTTCTGTAGAGCTTGTCTGGGAGTGGAATATTCTCTTAGCGATTGGATGTCTGGGAAGGATTTTAATTCTCCATCACTGATAAAGCTTAGCCTGGGTGGGTAGGATATTCTTGCTTGAAATCGTTTATCTTTGTGAACAATAAATATTGGCGTCCAATTCCTTCTGACCAATAGTGTTTTTACAGATATGTATGCAACAATTTTTATTCGTCTCCCCTGGTAGGTACTTTGACCTTGTACCAATACCAGGCGGTTTTGACTACTTTGTTGCCTTTAGAGTTTTTTTACACCTACTTTTTATAAGTGAATAAATGTATTTCTAGGGGTTGGTCTTCTCATAAGTTAGGCTGGTGGTGAGGCATTGTGCTGTCTTTATACAATTTTGAGCACTTACTAGGGGATGGGACTTGTTATTTGTCTCTGCAGTATATGACCTTACAGTAGGTATCCTTGCATAGCCCCCGAGTCTAAGACAGAGTATAAGAGAGAAAAGAGAGGGAAGAAGGATATAAACAAGTGAAATAATGAGAAAGACAGTAAAAGAAGAAAGAAAAAAAGCACAAGTATTTTTAAAAAAGAAACCAAAAACAGAGAAAGAACAAAGAGATATGTAGAAGAAGGAAAAAAAAAGAGAAAACCAACCAACCAACAAAGCAACCAAATGAGATAATCAAGCAAACAAAAAAAACAATACTCCCCCCCCAAAAGCCTTTGATAAAGAGTTCTAGGCTTTAGTATGCCTGTTTCGGGGGCAGGGGGGCATTCCTCTTGTGAAGGGTTCTATGACTACAGGTCTGTTTCTGCAGGTTCCCTATTTGCTGCTGGAATTTAAGATGTTAGAATCTTCATCCCCTGCTGTCTGCGGTTGGTAGCCAACACTGCCCATGTAAGGAAAGGGGGCTGACATAACTTAATGCAGCATCTCTAGGGATCACACCCCTTTCCTTCCTTTCCCAGTGTGAGCACAGCTCTCTAGGCATCCAGTTCATGGCAGGGGACTGGAGCTTCCTGTGTCTGCTCTGACCTCTTGATCTCTTTTGGCTTCTTGGTAGGGGTGAGGGGGAGCCAGCTAGGCACTCACCAGCCTCCTTCTTGGCTATTTCTGCTACCCGCATCTTCACCAAGCATATGCTCAGGGCAGATGGTGGGTCATCTGGGATTCTGTATCTGCCATTGCCCACCAGGGCTTGTGCTATGGGGACAATGTCCTCTGAGGTTGCAAAGAGCAGTCCCAATGCAATGCAGACATCAGCACCTGGTCTCAAGATGTAATTCTGCTGTTCTGCAGAGGCTGTCCCTCTTCTTGCCCAGGCATTAAAGAGTCTGCTCAGTTTCTCTGCTAGCTGCTATTACTGTTACAATGGGGTCAATAGCTCCCTTACCAGCATTTACCACAGTCTTCAGATCTCAGGACCTGGTGACAAGGCTCTGGTGCCCAGTCCAGTCTCAAGGTGGTCTTTCTCTGCTGTTCCCCTGGATTCTGCTTCAAACACCATCATTGCGCTCCCTTGTGGCCCTTGCTGTCAGCGTTCAGCCCAGCACTATGTTGTGATCAGTAATCCCTCCAGCAGTTCTTCCCAGGATATGCTCTGCTGATTTTAAAAACTGGCACTCAGTTTCTGCCCTCTGAGAAGTGCTAAGGTCCAAGTTGAGCAGCTAGGCACCAGCGGCTTCACCTGGAAGGCCCTGCCACTTGCTCTTGAGTTCCCACTCAGTCATCCGCTCACACTCCCATTTATACTCAGAAACCCATGAAGAATCATCCATACAATAACTCACACACACAGGGGCTCACACTATCTGACTGCTTAGCCTCCATCTTCCCAGAAATCCAAAGCTTCTGCTATTTTTTGTTTCACTTCTACATCAGCAAAACCTTTCCTTCTGAGCACTTCTTTTATCCAGGGAAACAAAAGTTGTTTGGGACAAGATTGGGTGAATAGGGAGGGTGGGGCACAAGTATATCATGCTATTTTTGGTCAAACACTGCTGAACACTCAGCACAGTGTGGGCAGGTGCACTTGTAAATCACCCATCAAAAAATGGGCAAACATGTTAAAGGAATCTCCAGAAAAATTCTCTAAAGCTGAATTCACAACAATGCTAGCTTGTACATTTATGACAATGGGATCCCAAAGTAATTACCTAATGGGGGAAACCTGTATTTCAAGGAATCTGCCCTCCAAAACATAATTCCAGTTTTTCTCATTTCTCCTCGTGCCATGGAATACTATTGGGCCACAAAAAGAAGGAAATTCTGTTATTTGTGACTACATGGGTGAACTTTGAGGACATTATGTTAAGTGAAATAAGTCATGCATAGCAAGACAAATACTGCATGATCTCACTCATATGTGGAATCAAAAAATGCTGATCTCATAGAAGCAGAAGGTAGAATGATGGTTAGCAGGAGCTGAAGTCTTGGTGGTGAAAGCTTATAAACTTTCAGTTTGATTGGAAAGATAGTTCAAGATATCTACTGTACAACATGTTCAGTATAGTTAATAACTATATTTTTTTCTTGGAAAAGAATAAGAAGGTAGATTTCACATTATCACAAAGTGACAACTGTGTGAGGTAATGTAAGCTTGATTTAGCTTTTTCACAATGTACATATATTTTAAAACATTATGCTGTTCATCATAAATGTGTACAATTTTATTGGTCAATTTAAAAAAGATAAAGGATAAAATACTATTTTAACAATATATACAGTAGTAGGGATGATAGAGTTAAAGTGTTGTAAGTTCTTTGCCTTTTCATGGATGAAAATAAAGATATCAATTAATATTAGACATTTATAAGTTAAAGATATATGGTAAAGGAAATCATAAAAATAATAGAACGTATAGCTTCTAAACTGTAGAAGGGAAAGAATAGGAATTGCCAAAAGTAACAAATTTTGGCAAGAGAAAGAAAACATCATGCAGAGTTGGCATGAAAAACAGAATGCACCTAATAAGATACTAGGTTTAAACCCAGCATATATGAGTAATTTTAATGTAAATAATCTAATTTAAAGAAAACATTACCAGAATGGATAAAATAAGAATAAAACTTTAGTATATGTTGTCCATAAGAGCCATATCTAAAACATACCAGTACAGAAGTTTTGGAAGAAAAGATATAAAAGAGATTTGCCAAGACATTCTAACAAAAGTTGACATGATGTTATTTTGCCCAGATGACAAAATAATCTACACACTTAGTTTTAGATGTGAAAAAAATACTTTCAAATGTGATAGACACTAAACATTTTCTTGGTCTTGTCCAGGGCTGCAGTCTGGGGTTCTGCAACGTTGTAATTCCAGAGACACAAGGGCAAGTCCCAGTCTCTGACTCCTGTTTATCATCACTTTGTACAGTTTGAGGAATAATTGGTATGAACTTGAACTTATAATACTAAATCAAAACATACATTCACATGGGAAAAGACAGAAAGCATTATCACAACCTGGGCAATCTTTTCATTTTTAGAGTAGTACTTTCTAAAAAAAGATAGTACTTTTGCTTTTAAAAGAATAATCAGAGGAAACATAAATTATCTACAATAAAAGCTTCAGAAAAAAAAGTTCAAGAAGGTAAATGACTTATTACCAAAACTAGTTTTATTTTTCTATCCTTTTATCCTCAAGTTCTTTGTTTTCTGTTTAACAATTTGGAAGATATTAAATCTACAAAATAAAATAACTTTAATCATAATGTTGATAGTTTCTTTTTTCAAATTCTTTTCTATTCTTTATTACATTTCTTCAGTTTCCATATATTGTATCACTTTTGTCTTTTAAAACAATAAAAGACATTCAAATATTAATTGAAATTGCTGTTTGAATAAGCGACCTTTTAAAATTGAATGCCTTCAAGTCCTTTCCAAGTTCTGTCAGTTTTCAAACGTGCAAAAAGAGTAGAAGAAAACATTTTTCTAACAATGCTTCAAAATTTATGAAAAATTTGGATTGTCTATTATCATATAGACTCACAAAAGATTTAAGGTGAAAATAGACTTTGCTATTTTATTTCTCCTTTTATTTCTATTTTTCTATTTTAGATTGAAAGTATTCCTAGACATCTATTGCTGTTTTTTCTGCCACTATAAATTTGTTTTTTATTTTCTAGAATTCTAATTTTTATAATCATTTTTTTTGAGACAGGGTCTTGCTATGTTGCCTGTGCAGGACTAGAACTTCTAGGCTTAAGAGATTCTTTCACCTCAGCCTCCTGAGTAGCAAAAATTACATGCACTTGTCAATGCACCTGGCTCTAGAATTTTCGTATAAATGGAATCATACAGTGTGAACTTGTCTTTATCTGACTTATTTCACTCAGAATAATTATTCTGAGATTCATTCATGTGGTGTATTCCAATAATTCCTATTATTATGTGTTATTCAAAATGTCATATAAATGGTATCATGAAGTAAAAACAATGAAAAAGAAACCAGACCATGTATTATAAGTTAGCCAGTAATCAATCATAAAGCTGGAGGAAAACTGGTCCTCATGGTGATGACTTTGTTGTGAATAATTCTGTAACCCAATGGTTATATTCTTTTCACTATGATAAGAGTAGTTCTATAAGCAGACATAGCAATAACAAGTAGAGTTTACTCATACATTTTTCTTTCTGAAATTTAAATAGGACCATGCACCTACCCACTTAAAATTTTCAATAACACAACACTAAAAAGAGAAGAAAAAAAAAAAGGACCAAATTTATGAACATGAAATACCTAAACAATTAGCTTCTTAGTGCATATTTTCTACCCCTGTTTTCAAGAACCGCACTATGTGTTGCCCTCTTTTTAGAGTTGTGGGATACATGTGAGGATTTACTACATAAGTAAATTATATGCAGGTGAAGTTTTAGACTTCTAGCAGGCCTTCTCTCCTCCTGATAGTGGACCTGATACCCAGTGTGTTGCAGTGTGCCCCTCCTCCCAGGCACTCTGTTTGGAATGTCCGCTCCATTTCTTACTTTCTTTGCTGTAGAATTTTTTAGAGCTACTGGTCTTACTTCTACTGTGAAAATGTGCTTTTCCTATTCTCTGACTCTACTTAGAGTTGTCTCTCATTGTGAATACCTTAATTTAGACTTTGATTTTATAATATTTTGTTGCTTTTTAAATTTCAGGATAAAGGAAAAGGGACCAGGGATCATATTTATTATTTTAAAAACCATAACACTATCTTAAATAAATATTCCTTTCATTTTGTACATTGAGTACGTGGGGCAATAAAAATGTCAGAAATTTTCTGGCAGTCTTCCATTTGAAAAATGTGATAGAAACTTGGAAAGAAGTGAAATGTGTACTATTTCAAATAGTATCTTACTTGGATATTAATAATAATGAGCCATCTGAGTTTTTGTTGTTTGCTTCACTTAAACAATAAATACATTTTGTATTCTTGTAGAAATTCAGATCAGCCTGGCTACTAAGGTCTTTACCATTGACCATCCTACAAGCCTGAAGGCTGCTAGAAAGCTTCAAGTAGGTTAAGACTGCTGTTCACTCTGAAGTATAGAAGAACTCAGCATTTAGGAATTAGTATCTCAACTTTAACCCAACTGACCTTAGGCAAACCACTTCATTTTCTCATTTGTAAAATGAATAAGTTTGACCTAATCAGTGTCCCTCCAACTTAAAAAATGGAGTACTTTTTAATTTTGCTAAACACAAAAATTCCCTTGTCGTTCTTGGTGATGTTCTGATTGTCCTTAAGAACAACCTGACCCTACCAGCACCAATGATTAACTCATCTCTGAAGCTGTGTTGAATACTGAGCTGAACTCGCTTCCATTTTATTAGCTCTACAAATATACACAAATTCATCCTATGAAAAAAGTAGACACAATTTCAATTTCTAAGGTTAAAGAAGATATTGAATTATATGTTTTTCTTGGGGAAATATTCTATATACACTTTTATTTTCATATTCAATCAGAATTATATGAAGAATCTTTTGGGATTTCTTTGTAAATGGAGTTCTGTGTGGAGCTTTCCCAAATAAGAAAAACATGGTCCTGATTGTAGGCACAGGCTGTGTGTGTGTGACTTCAAGCAGAAGTCCCAAGCTTCGTATCATTCATCTTCCATTCAGTTGATCAGCAGAATAGACTCTTGGCTTTTATGCAAAATGTTGAAAGATTGAATCCTCATGTCAGTAATTTCTGGTTGCTTAGAAACAATTCTCATTTTTCTACTGTAAAGAAATTTAGGTCAGCAGTAAATTGATCCCTTACAAATGAAAGAAATACGAGGGGGGACATAAAAAAAAAAAAACAGAATTATTTTTTTCGTGGGTGGGCCCATTGTAATATAGACTTCCCCCACTAGGTAATTCTTCTAGGCACCCATCAGCATCAGTGTACCAGCTAGCGTTGTTGTGAGAGATTGTGTTTGGCTTCAGTAAATCTTTTTTTAAAGATTTTTTTCAACGCATTTGTCCATTTTATGATGGGTGATTTATAAACACACCTGCCCACACTGCACTAGTGTTCAGCAGTTTTTGATCAAACCAAAAAAGCGTGACCCCCATGCCCTACCCTCCTTATTTAACCAATGTTGCACCGAGCGACTTATGTTTAGTTTCCCTGGATGAAAAAAAGTACTCAAAGGAAAAGTACTTTGCTGATGTTGAAGAGGTGAAACAAAAAATGGCAGAAACACTAAAAGGCATCAAAAGTGATGCTGTTCAAAAACTGTTCTGAGCAGTAGAAAAAGCATTTTGATAAGTGTATTGCATTAAACGGAGAGTATTTTCAAGTGACTGAAGTTTAAACATGTAAGAATAAATACACATTTTTAAATAGATAAATTCCAGAATTTTTGGTGTCTTTCCTCACAGAGTCAATCATGGATCCTAAATGGACCTGTTAAAGATGGGAGCTATAACACTGATTCTCATTTATTTTTTCGTGGTTGAGAAACAAATTTAAAGGCAACACTTCAAAGAAATTCTCTGAAAATGAACAATGTCCTTTTATTACAAGAAATACCTGCTTTTTATCAAAAAGACCCAAAACTTCTCATGACCCACAGTTAAGACATTCTTTTTTTTTTTTTCTTCACTTCATGTTAGTAGCATATAGCAGTGAGAAGGTAGAGGGAATATAATGAATTATTTATCTGTGAGGTACCTTAGTTCTAAGATAATGTAGATGGTATTTGATATCCTTTAGTCTGATAAGAACAGTAGAAATAATCACTTGAAAAACCTCATAGGAATTTATTTCAAGTGATGAATTTTGAAAGGAGATAAAGGGAAAGAAGATTCCCAAGCTCTTTTCATATTTCACCCGGGTAGGATATTTATATTTAAGGTATTACTGTATGTTGATTGAAGATGGTGCCAGTCCTTAGAGTGAAATAAATTTGGCATGTTCAAGGTTAACACCACTCTTCTTCCTTTTTCAGGAGGCAGGTAACCAGGACAGGGAAAATAGAGGGGACAAAACAGATAAAAATTCTTAATTAATCTGTCTCGATTCAGAAAATAAAGATAATCTCTCTCTCTTTTTCTGAAAGAACCTACAGAATCAATCTGTCTCTTTGTTTCCGCACTCTCTGTATCTATCTATCTATCTATCTATCTATCTATCTATCTATCTATCTATCTGTCTATCTATCTATCTGTATCTATCTATGGAGAGAGAGATAGACAAAGAAACGGATTGATTCTATATTCTAAACAACTGGGGAGTTTGTTAAAAATGCAGATATGGGGCACCCACTTTATTTCTGGATTGGAAGCTAAGAATCTATATTTTTAACAAGTACCTCTCCCAGATTATTCTAATACATAAGTTCAGAAACCACAGTGCTAGAACAATAACAGCATGTGTGTGGAGCTCATTCTATATGAGTCAAGTTTTAAATTTGCTAACATTTATGCAATCCTCAGATAAACTTTGTAAGGTGGGCATTATTAATATACCTATAAGTTAAGTAAATATACTGAAGCAGAATGACTAACACTCTCAATCTAATTAGGATTTTTCAATTGCTCAAATCAAGAACTTCCACATAACTTACTAGGTGTCAGCAGTTCTGGTAACTGTTTGAAAGTCTAAAAATTGATAGTTTTGTAGAAAATCTCACATGACCTTGTTCAAAATTTTTACCTAGTCAGGTCTGGGTCCACTTTGGAAAGATTCCTGAAGGAACTAAACATTCTATTTTTCAGTGTAAATGATACTATTCAATGTATTCATTGCAGCATTATTTTCTTACAGTTAGAAACCTAAGAGATCAATTGAAACAGATTAAGTTTTAAAAAAAGAGATATAGAAACTTTAAATAGCTTAAAAAATTAATGCAGTTGAAACTAATTTAAATCATTTAAGTAATATCATTTGTTAAAAATATTGATAAAAATGGTTTTACCTAAGTTTCTGCTTTTGAAACAGTTTAAAATAAATTCGTGTGAGTTTTGTTTCTGCATTGAAGCAAACTTAATATGCATGCTTGTACCATCTTCTGCATATAAACAATGTAAAATTTAAGATTAAAGTCCTAAAACGTTGTCTTGCATATTTCCCATTCAGAGAAACTTAATTAATTGTTATTATTTTTTTTTTTTGAGTTGGAGTCTCACTCTGTCGCCCAGACGGGAGTGCAGTGGCTGCTCCCGGCCACCGCAGTCTTGACCTGCTGGGCTCCAGCGATCCTTCCGTCTCAGCCTTCCAAGTAGCCGGAATTACAGGTATGCGCTACCACGCCCGGCTGATTTTTTGATTTATTGTAGAGATGAGGTCTTGCTGCCCAGGCGGGTCTCGAACCCGTGGGCTCAGGCAATCCACTCACCTCAGCCTCCCAAAGGCGCGGGATTACAGGCTGAGCCACCGAACCCGGCTTAATTGTTACTTTTTAAAAACAAATAAATAGAGACTAGTTTGCTTTTAGGGGTACTGCAAATGTTCTGTCTGTTTCAACTCTGAAGAAAATTCAGTAGTATCTTCTAATGACCTTCTAATCAAGATGTTACATCTCATTCCACATAAGAGGAAATCATTAGAAAAAAATTGATATCTCAAATGCAGTAAAGGCAAATTGATTAACTGTTAATCAAGAATCTCACTGATTAGATGGGCTCAAAGGTACAAAGTGATTGCAAAATTCATTTGAAATGTGAGAACTCATTCCAGAAAAATCACCAGGATTGGCTCTCAATGCATGCTTTTGGCAGGGTTGGGTTTTGTAATACTTGGAAAGACACCCCTCAGATAAATGTTTTTTAAACTTTGATACGTATTGGAATTACCTGGAGGTCTTGTTAGAATACAGATAGCTGGGAGTTCAATTTTCAGAGTTTCTGATTTAATATGTCTGGGATAACACTTGAAAATTTGTTTTTCTAACAAGTTCCTGGCAAGTGATGCTGCTACTAGTCTGGGAAATTCAGTTTGAGAACTACTACCCTAGTAAACATGCTGTCCTCAAAGAAAAGGAATAAATTGTTTATGTAAGTATTTTTTTGAATCAGGGTCTCACCCTGTTGCCCAGGCTGCAGTATAGTGGGCAAAAAAAGAACACCATAGCCTCGATCTCTTGGACTCAGGCAATCCTTCCACTTCAGTCTCCCAAGTATCTGGAACCGCAAGCTTGTGCCACCACGCCTGGTTAATTTTTGAACTTTTTGTAGAGACGAGGTCTCTCTATGTTGTCCTAGCTGGTCTTGAACTCCTGACCTAGAGCAGTCTTCATGTCTCAGCTTCCCAAAGTGCTGGGATTACACATATGAGTCATCATACCTGGACTTTACACTTTTCTGTATACCCAAAATTACTATACCATATTTTAAAATAAACACAATGATAGTAATTAACACTACTGAGATTTGCTTGGCACTTACTTGGCCCTGTGCAATAGGTCATTTAATTCTCTGAAGAATCCTTCTAAGTACTCCATTTTAGAGATAAGAAAACTGAATAGAAAAGTTGCTAAGTCAATATTCTGAAGTTACATAGATAGTAAAAGACAGAGCTGATATTTGGATCCAGGCAGTCCAACTCCAGAACATAGTGTTGACCTTTGATCTATGTATATGCCTCTCAAAGAGAAATTGTTAATTGTGACAAGAAAGCAAGCATTAGAGGCAGATAGGATTTCATGAAATTTAAACTTCACAACATATTTACTAAGTGACAAACATATTAGTAATGTTTGACTTTGTTATCCATATAGGTCAAATGGGGCTAATAAAAATTCTCTTTCGAGGAATGCTAGAAAACAAAATCAATGTATGTAAAACACTTTAGATAAAGATCTAGAATATGTGGATAGTCAACAAATTGTAGCCATCATCTGTTCATATGAACTGTCACTTCAGACACATCAAGAATTAACTTTCCAACTCATAAATCACCATCCACCCATTCAACTTTCATATGTTAAACAATTATTATGAAACATACACTGCAATTTTTCCAAGGGCTAAAGGAAAAAATATATTTATGAACTAGTAACACTCTATAGCACTCATATGAATTGGACTTGAATGGAAACTAGACAACTCTGATAGATAGAGACTGTGTTTGCCAAATCAGGTTTGAAGATTTCTATTGAAGCTGTCTTCACAGCAGCCCCTTTTTCTGCCCATCCCAAGTGCCAAATCAGCACCCATGTATCCAATCTTTGGGGACAAATGCCTTTTAGAATTTTGGTGTCGCCAAAAAATAGGTAGTGTAACTTATTGAACAGTTGCCTCAACCTTTAAAGTGATGCATCCATCTGTGGGGAGAGGTTTTGCTTGCCTCCTTTGGCTGCAATAAATTTTCCATATGGTTCATTGCAGCACTGCAGATGTAATGCTACCAAGTGTGTGATTCATGTCTGCAGATAGTACGGGGAGATTTCCATAGCAACAGGCCACTAAAAAATGGGAAAATGAAAATCAATGTTATGTAACAGGATTTTGTTTTATTTTTGTTCTTTTGCTGGGAGTGCAAGTGGATTGTATTTATTAAGGATTGTGATGAGGTAATACACTGAATTTAATAATTACCTTAATAATAATTTTCCCTGTAAATCACGCCTTATACAAGGAACACACTCAAAATACCTGAACTTGTGCTTATCAGTTAATCACATTTAATACTGAGATCTCTTTATCTTGTTCTTATTATAAATCTAGCAATGTGCTTTATAAGTAATCAGTAATGGACAAGAAAATTTGCTTTGCTATAACCTATTAATATTAATTTATTCTCTCTCTATATATATATATACATATTTTTATATATATAGACAAGTACCTATTATAAGCCAGATACTGACAGGAAAACTAACTTTTCTGTCTTTGAGAAGCTCCAAGCCTAATAGAAAAGAAAGAAACACAAGCAAATACATGTAATACATGAACAGATGCTGTGTTACGGGCAGCAGGTGGACAGCTCTTTTTGGCTGGTAATGCAGGAGGCCAATTTCCTGCATCAACCGTCCTGCTAAAACATACTAAAATTTCTGGATGATACATTAAAAATAAACTTGAAGCATTAGTAAGCTCTTAGAAAAGTAAATAATTATCAGGACAGTCACTGTTTAAAAAATGGCAATTCAAAGAACTAAGTAGTGCTCTACAGCTGGCATTCATTCTATGGACAATTGCCAAATACATGAATATTGAGTTTAGATTTTCATGGATTCATGAACTGAAAGAGACAGGAATTAAAGCCCACTGACTGCCAAAAGCAGAGAGCCAAGGAGATTTATCTGGTGAAACAGGTCCTCAAGAGTATAGGGACATCTTCAGCATAAGAATAAGCCAAAAACAAAACCAATAACATTTTTCTTAGTGTACTGAAAGATCAATTGTCTTTTAATAATAATAAAATGCATCAATTGTCTTTTAGTAATAATAAAATGTGAGAATTGAGAATCATAACAGTACTTTCCCAGGTTTTTAATCTGTAATCTTACTATCTGGTTAAAAAGAAACCCTGTCATGTATTTAAATTAGGGTGGTCCAGTATTGGCAGCACTTGGCAAAGCGCAAAGGCAAGTCTAACTCTGCAGTACTTACTCTGATTCCAGGTCTCAAATGATTTCCACAAATACAACCCTAAGAAAAATAAGCTCATGAAAAACAAATTAAATTAATAAGGAAATAAGGTGTCATGAGTTTAAACCAGCATTAAAGAACAGCTAACTCAATTCTTGACAAATAATCAGATATAGAATATGAAGTAACTGTTTAATATGTCTAAAGAAATAAAAGGCAAGCTTAAAAATATGTATAGTGAATAAGGAGATAGATTCAGTGACAACACTGAAAATAGTTTAAATAACATAGGTGGGTTTAGCAGCACATTAGAGTGAGAATAACAGGGTATTGGTAAAGTAGAAGACAGATCTGAAGATATCTGGAACCAGCATGAAGAAATGTGATGAAATCTATAAAAGAGAAGCACAGAGACATCGATATTGGAGCAAGAAAATCTAACACTCATGTCACCCAATTTCAAGAGGATAAAAAAGGAGAGAGAGAAGCAATATTGTAATAAATTTGGGCTGAGAATTTTCCAGTATAAATAAAAAATCAATAAACATTTTTAAAATTTGTGTTTTATTATAGAGATGTGGAGTACAAGCAAAGATTAACTACATAAGTAGCCTGCATGCAGGTTAAATTTGGGTATCTAACTGGCCCTAAATCCCTCTGGTAGTGAACCAGATATCCTCTATATTGTCACGTTTCCCCCACCCTCCTCACTCCCTCCCTTCTCTAGCAGTGCCTAGCCACTTTAATCCCACCAGTGTGCTTTATATGACCACTGTTTAAGGACACTTATGATTGAGAACATGCAGTATTCAGTTCTTTGTTTCGGCAATAGCTAACTTAGTATGACAGTCTCCAACTCCATCCAAGTTGCTGCAAAGTCCATGATTTTGTTCTTATTTATGGCTGCATAATACTCCATCATGTATATGTACCCAGTCCACTTCTGATGGAAGGCATGGTTGGTTCCATTTTTTTTTTTTTTTTTGGCTATTGTGTGAATAGTGCAACAATAAACATGCATGTGCAGGTGTCTTTTTGGCAATGTGATTTATGTTCCTCCAGGCATATTCCCAGGAGAGGGATTGTTGGGTTGTTTGGAGATCATTTCTTACTAGAACTGTCACACTATTTTCCGTGGAGGTTGAATTAATTTGTATTTCCATGAAAACGTAGAAGTGTTCCCTTTTCTCCACCTCCATGCCAGTAACTGTTGGTTTTTGATCTATTAAAGATAGTCATCAGCCGGGCTCGGTGGCTCAGCCTGTAATCCCGCGCCTTTGGGAGGCTGAGGTGAGTGGATTGCCTGAGCCTGCGGGTTCGAGACCCGCCTGGGCAGCGAGACCTCATCTCTACAATAAATAAAAAAATCAGCTGGCAACACATGCCTGTAATTCCGGCTACTTGGAAGGCTGAGGCGGAAGGATCACCAGAGCTCAGCGAGTGGAGGCTGTGGTGGCCGGGAGCGGCCACTGCACTCCAGTCTGGGTGACAGAGTAAGACTCCAACTCAAAAATAAATAAATAAATAAAAAGATAGTCATCTTTACTGGAGTTAGATGATATCTCATTGCAGTTTTGACTTGCATTTCTCCAATGGTTAGTGAGGCTGAGCATTTTTTCATGTCTCTTGACTGTTTTTATGTCATCTTTTGAGAAGTGTCTGTTCATGTCCTTTGTCCACTTTAAATGTGGTTTTTTGTTGTTTCCTTTCACTTCATTTGAATTCCTTGCAGATTTGGATGTTAGGACTTTGTCAGATATATAATTTGTAAATATCTTCTCCCAGTCTGTGGACTGTCTCTATTCTCTTGATGGTTTCTGTTGCTATGCAAAATCTTTTCAGTTTGATAAAGTCCCACTAGTCTATCTTATCTTTTATGACATTTGCTATGGGAGACTTGGTCAAGAATTCATTGCCTACTCCAATGTGCATAAGGGTATTTCCTATGTTTTCTTCTAGGATTCTTGTAGTTTGAAGTTTTATGTTTAGGTCTTTGATCTATTGTTTATAGTGATAAGTAGGGGTTCAGTCTCATTCTTCTGCATGTGGTTATCCAGTTTTCCCAGCACCATTTGCTAAATATGGTATCCTTTCTCCAGTTATTGTTATTGGTGGCTTTGTCAGAGATGAGTTGGTTGAGAGACTGTGTTTTTATTTCCAGAATCTCTGTCCTGTTCTATTGGTCTATGTACCTATTCCTGTACTAATATCATGCCATCTTGATTACTGTAGCCTTGCAATAAATTTTAAAGTCTGAAAGTGTGATATCTCCCACTTTTTTCCTTTTGCTGAGGATTATTTTGCTATTTGTGCTCTTTTTTGTTTCTATATGAATTTCTGTGTTGTTTCTAGGTCTGTGAACAATTATGTTGGTATTTGATAGGTATGGCATTGAATCTTTAGATTGTCTTGGATGAGATGGACATCTTGACAATATTGATTCTTCCAATTTACAAATATGGGCTGTTTTTCCATTTTCTTGTGTCATTCTTGATTTCTTTGAGCAGAATTTTGTAGTTCTTTTTGTAAAGGTCACTTGTCTGGTTAGGTGGATGCAAAGGTATTTTTCTCTGTCTCTGTCTCTGTCTCTCTCTCTCTCTCTCTCTCTCTCTCTCTCTCTCTCTCTGTGTGTGTGTGTGTGTGTGTATGTGTGTGTTTGTAGCTAATGTGAATGGGACTGTACTTTTTATATGGTGCTCCACCTGCTTGTTTCTGGTGTATAGAGATGCAACTGTATTTTACACATTGATTTTGTAAACTGAGAATTTACTAAAGTCATTTATCAGTGCAAGGAGGCTTTTGACCATTTCCCTAGTGTTTTCTAGGTATAAAATAATACTGTCCACAAAGAGGGATAGCTTAACTTCCTCTTTTCTTATTTGGATATCCCCAATTTCCTTCTTTTGTCTAATTGCTCTGGTTAGCACTTTCAGCACTATGTTGAATAGAAGGGGTGAGAGTGATCATCCTTGTCATGTTCCCATTCTCAGGGGGAATGCTTCCAGTTTCTGTCCACTGAGAAAAATGCTGCCTGTGGGCTTATTATAGATGGTTCTTACTGTTTTGAGGAACACCTAGGTGCTCAAGGATTTTTTTAGCAAGAAGGAATGATGGATTTTGTTTAATGCTTTTTCTGTATCTAATGAGATAATCGTGTTGTTCTTGGTTTTATGTGTTGATGGGCTGAATTACATTTATGGTCTTGCAAATGTTGAACCAGCCCTGCATTCCACAAATGAAGCCTACCTGGTCATGGTGGATGAAACTTGAGATGTGTTGTTGAATCTGATTTGTTAGAATCTTGTTGAGAATTTGTGTGTCTATGTTCATCAAGGATATTGGCCTCTAATTATCTTTATTTCTTGAGTCTTTTGTTATGTTTAGGTATTAGTATGATGTCAGCTTCATAAAATGAACTGAAAAGCATGCCATCATCCTCAATTGCCTGGAATACTTTCAAAAAGGTTGGTATTAGCTCCTACTTGTATGTTTTGTAGAATTCAACTGGGAAGCAATCTGTTCTGGGACTTTTTTTGGCAGAAGGTTTTCCTATGACTGATTTGATTTCCTGAATTATTATTGGTCTGTTTAGCATTTCAGTTCCTTCTTGTTTTACCTTGGGATGTTGTGTGATGTAAGAAAGTCCTCCACTTCCTTTACATTTTCTAGTTTAATTGCATATAGGTATTCATAATAATCTCTGAAAATTTTTTTGAATTTCTTCATGGTCAGTTGTGATTTTGACTTTTTAATTTCTAATTGTGTTTATTTGAACTTTCTTTCTTTTTTGTATTCAATTTGGCCAAGGGTACATCAATCTTATTTATCTTTTCAAAGAACCAGCTTTTTGTTTTGTTAATCCCCTCTATAATATTTTTGTTTTCTATATCCTGAAATTGTGACTTTATCTTAGTGATCTAAATTTTTGTACTGAAATGAGGATTTAAATTATCTTGACTTTCCAGGACCTTCAGGTGTGATCTTAGGCTGTTTACTTGTGATCTTTATGTTTTCTTGAGGTATGAGCATAATGATATTAATTGTCCTCTTAACACTGGTTTCATGGCATCCCAGAGATTCTGAGATATGTCTTTGTTTTTTATTTGTTTCCAGGAATCTTTACATTTCTTTCTTGATTTCCATGTTGACCCAGAAGTCATTCAACAGCAAGTTGTTTAATGGTTAGATTTTTCTGTGTTTTGGGGGGATTTTGTTGAGGGTGATTTTTATTTTTATTCTACTATGACCTGAAAAAATGCACTATTATTTTGATCTTTTGAAATTTGTTTATGCTTAATTTATGTGATCAATCTTGGAGTACAATCCATGTGCTGATGAGTAGAATGTATACTCTGTAGATGTTGGATGGAGCATTGTGTAGAAGTCTTTTAAATCCATTTGATTGAACATCAAGTTAAGGTTCCAGATCTCCTTATAGGTTTTTTGACTTGATAATGTATCGAGAGCTGTTAGGAAGAATTTAGGTCTCCAGTTATGATTGTGAGTGCTGTGCTCTCTTTTAGTTGACTCAGAAGTTGTTTTATAAAACCTGGTACTCCTATATTCCTTGCTGGTGGATTGAGCCTTTTATCATTATGTGGTGTCCTTCCTTGTCCTTTTTAACTACTGATGGTTTGAAATCTGCTTTATCTGATATCAGAATAGCTACCCTTACTGTTTTCTGTTTTCTATTTGTCTGAAAAATAATTTTCTGACCTTTAATTTTGAGTCTGTGAATGACTTTTGCAGTGAGATGAGTTTCCTGAAGGCAGCAGATTGTTGGATCATGCTTCTTTCTCCAATTTGCCACACTATGCCTCTTCAGTGGTGCATTTAATCCATTCATGTTCAAATTAATTATTAAAATGTGAGAGTTTATCCCTATCATAAAGCTCTTTAGGAATTTATTTTCTTCCTTTTTACTTTTGTATTTATATATGTTTGTATTTTTATTTTTGTGAGTGCTTTGTATGCTCTGTTAACTCTATGCTTGCCTTTTTTTCTATTCTTTTGGGTTTGTTCCCCTGTGTTCAACACCTTCTTAAGCATCTCCTAATGGACTGGTTTGGAGGTAGCATATTATCTTTAGGCATTGGATATCTGGCAAGTATTTTAGATCTCCATCATTGATGAAGCTTAACTTGGGAGGGTAGGAAATTCTTGGCTAGAATTGCTATCTTTAAGAATGTTAAAAATGGGACTCTAGTCCCTTCTTGCTTGTAGTGTTTCTGCAGATAAGTGTGGAGTGATTCTGGTAAATTCTTCCCAGTAGGTGATCTAACCTTTATCTTTTGCTGAATTTAAGATTTTTACTTTCATGTTTACTTTGTGGAGATGTATTACTATGTGTATTGAGATGGTCTTCTCAAATGATACCTTGCAGGGGTTCTCCGAATCTCTTGTGCTTAAACAGTTGCCTCTCTAGTGAGATGTAGGAAGTTTTCTTGAATAACCTTGTGGAATTCTTGTTACATGGTGTTCTCAGTTCCTTTTCTGTGTAGATGCCAAACATATGTAAATATAGCTTCTTGACATAGCCCCACATCTCTCAGAGGCTTTGCTCCTTCTTTTTGAGCCTTTCTTGTATTTTTGGCCAACTGGATTTGTTCCATATTTTGGTCTTCAAGCTTGGAGATTCTTTCCTCTGTTTGACTGATCCTGCTCCCTATGCTTGTTATTGTGTTTATAATTACCAGCACAAAGTTCTTCATTTCCAGTATTTCAGAATAAGACTTTCTGGAATTGGACACCTTCATTTTTAGTTCCTGTATGACTTCCATGAGTTTTGCGTCTAGTTTCTCATAGTTCTCTTTATTCATTTTAGCCATCTAATCTCTGATTTTGTGTCTGTCAAATGGGGCAAGTCGTTCTAGGGGGCTTCCGTTGTCTATGCTCTGCTAGCTGCTTTTTGAGCACTGTCTCTTTAAGATTCTGAGGATTGTCTATATTTTTTGTTGATATTTCCTCATTTGTGACAAGTGTCTCTTCCCTCTCCATCTTTCTTCTTTGGTTTTGTTGCCCTTAAGATAGTCAGTGACCTGTTCTAGGGCTCTTTCTGTCATTCAATCAGTGAGATAGAGAGGGACACTCTTTTCTGCTCTGTATTCCACCCTGTTTCAGGTCTCTCTGCTACAGATTTTCTCTCTTGCTATTTATCTGGTTGGTTGGCTTTCAGACCCTGTTGCAAGTACTCTGTGGAGAGTGCATGGGGGGATGGGTCCCTATCTGTTGCTTGTGGTTTGCAGCCCAGAAGTCCTACCACTGGGAAAGTCTTAGATTGTCTTTCATGTCATTCACTCCCTGTTCAAGGTCACACGCAGCACTTGAAACAGCAAGTTCCTAACCATGGGGAAATCTGCCCTGTGGGCATATGGTGCTGGAAAGTGATTTTTTTTTTGAGTTGGAGTCTCACTCTGTCACCCAGACTGGAGTACGGTGGCACGCTCCTGGCCACTGCAGCCTCTACCTGATGGGCTCTGGTGATCCTTCTGCCTTAGCCTTCCAAGTATCTGGAACAACAGTTGTGCACTACCTTGCCCGGCTAATTTTTGATTTATTGTAGACATGAAGTCTCACCAAGTTGCCTAGGTGGGTCTCAAAGTCTCAAACCCATGGGCTCAGGCAATCCACTCGCCAGAGCCTCCCAAAGTGCTGGGATTACAGGCTGAGCCACTGAGCCTTGCCCAGTGATTCTTCTTGATCTAGAGGAGAGCTTGGATGAAGCTGTTGGTCTGAGTGCCAGTTGAGTTAAATCTGCAGGGAAGCTTTCCTGGATTAGGAGTCAGCCACTGGACTCCAATGGCAGAAGGCACACTCTCAGTGGCTGTCCAAGTGTGGGTTTGTTCCCTGTTCCACTTGGGCTCTGGTTGGCTGCCACTGTGCCTTGACCAGGACTCCTTCCACATGGGACCAATGATTTGCATGTGGGTGGAAACTGATCCAAAACATCTCAGTATTACTCACTCCCTCTTCTTCACAGGGTAGAGCTTCAGTTCTTGTGAGAACCTGGCACATGGGGGCGGGGGGAAGAGAAGGAATGGTGTGCCTGATTCCAATGTCTACTGTTGCTTTCTGGTCTCTATATGTTCAAAGAGATCTTTGCTGAATTCTGGGTGCTACACCCATCCAAAACTATTCAGGGTATCTCCATCTATCAGTGACTGGGTCCCTCCTTTCTGTCTTGCTTGGTAAGAAAAGCACCAGTCTGCAGCTCCACAGTGGCCATCTTGGATACTCTCATTCACATTTTTAAGCCCAGTAAATCACAAACAGAATACAGAAAAAGAGCTTAATACATTATAGTGAAAGCAAGGACAAAAGAAAAAGAGAACATCTTAAAAGCAGAAAAGAGAAATAATGGAATACTTTTAAAGTAGTGACACAAAAAGAGTTGATTTTAAAGGAATAATAATACTGGTTAAAATATTATGTTAAATATATTGAGAGAAAATAACTGTTAGTCTAGCATTTTGTACTCATTAGAAGTATCTCTGAAAAATAAGAATAGAAAAAAGACATTTTCAGATAAATAAATACTTAAAGATTTTATTAGCAATAGCCCTATACAAAACAATTCTTAAGGGCATATTTAAGGCAGAAGAAAATTCCTGTAATTGCAAGAAGCAATTAAAAGCAAATGAAGTAGTAAAATTGTGACTAAAATTTATGTAAGTATTGACTATAAAGCATAATAAAATATTGGGAATTCAAAAAATAAATGTTAAATACATTATAGTAATAGTACTTATGATAAGAAAATTTGTGAATGGTATTAAGGTATTTTATACATCTTGTATTGCTCAGACGGTTAAAAAAAACAACTTGTTGGTTATAAACTTTGAGAAGTATGCATGTTCCAATTACTATGGTAACCACTTCAATCACTGTGTTGACAGGGCTGCAATCATTTCAAGGCTCAGCTGGGAATGAATCCCCTTCCAAGATCACTCAGGTGGCTTTTGGAAGGTCTTAAAAGATCTTCCAACTCACTCATATGAACTTTCACTGAGCTATCTTACCATAAACAGCTGTCTCTTCCCAGAGCAAGAAATCCAAAAGAGAGCAAGAGAGAACCCCTAAGTAATAAGCCACAATCTTTTTATTACCTGATCAATTATACCATATTCAGTTTATTAGAAGTGAGTCAATAAGTCTGGTTCACATTTAAATGGAGGTGATTATATAAGGGAAAATATATCAGGAGGCAGGGGTTATGAAAGGTTGCCTACCAAAATGATTTTTTAATAAGACACATCTAGCACATAAAGAACTGGAAAAATTCAAATAATGGGAAAAGATAAACCATAAAGGAAACTGGTGTAATTATAATAATATCAGGCAAACTAGACATTAATACAAAAGCATTACCAAAGTTAGGAAATCATTTTATGATGACAAAAGGTTGATTATAAAAGGAAGACAGATATTAAAATATTGTTAACTAACATCACAGTCTCAAAGTATTTAATACAAAACTTGGTGATTTCACAAGGAAAAAAAGCAGACAATTCTTCCCAATCATAGTAGACAAAATAGACAATATATAGAAGATTGGAATTAAACAATTTACAAATTTGATCAGCAGGCATATTTAGAACATTGTTCACAAAAACTGTAAATGGCTCTTTTAAACTTATGTGAAAGATTAACAAAACATAGACTTGTATACTGAAAACCACAAAGGATGGGTTAATTAAAATTTTGAAAAATGTAACTAAATGGAAATATATGTCAGGTTCATTCTTGATATCCTCTGATCCACTTACACATTCTAAGATGTGTTCTTTATTCCAGGTGTTCTGAAATTTCATAATGATGCCTGTGCCTTGTCAGTGATTTGTGAATTTTCTCTATTTTTGGTACTTGATGTACTCTTTTAATGTGCCTTGTCAGTCTCTCTGCTGCCTCTTCACAGGGTTGTCCTGTACCTCTGTGTGCTAATCTCCTCTTCTTGTAAGGACATCAGTCAGATTGGATTTGAGCATACTTTTGAGGTCTCATGTTAGTTTAATCAACTCTTTAAAGATACTATCTCCAAATACAGTCAAATTTGAAGTACTGGGGGTTAGGACTTCAGCATATGAATTTTGGGGGAACTCAATTTAGTTCATAACAAAGGCCTAGAGAGGAAGTAGTATTAGGGAGACTGAAACGCAAGGTTTGGAAAGATATCTCAAGAAAATAATAGAGAGATTATTGATTTTATTTACTATGGGGAGGTGATTACCTATGGGAGAGTTTAGGGAAAAACATTAATAGGGATATAATCTTTAAATAAACAAATAATGAAACAATTATTAATGCCAGAGCACCAAAGTTGTACAAAATAATCATACTAAAGTACAGAATTCATATATAAATTATATTTATATAATTATAATTATAATAATAAATAATCATTTAGTAAAAGAATCAGCCATATATCTGTATTGGGAGGATAGAGAAAATTACTGGGAAATTGGGTAGTGGTTTACCTTTATCTCCTATAGAAGAAAAACAATAAGTATTGAAAATGGTAAAATTGAGGAATACTGTATGCAAGTTATTTAGAAATATACAGGCATATAGTGAAAGAATCAACGAAAAGTTTTGAAAATGATACCCCCTGAGGATCACGATAGAAGTAGGAGTGACAGGAAATCGGACTTTGAGCATATGTTAGTTTGAAAATAAATCTAATGTAGATAGCTAGAATAATATTACAGTGTTTTTAAATTTCAGATTACAAAATCAATGTATATTGCTGTAGAAAAGTTGAAAAATACAGGTACCAAAATAAAATATTCCACCATTAATTTCACACACACACACACACACACACACACACACACACACACACACACAGTCTTCGTTTTATATTTTATTATTTAAAAGCATATGGTGATTTCCCCATTACGTTAATTTTTTACATAACTTTCAAGTAATAAAAAAATGCAAGGAAATTCAAAGAAGAAAATTCCTAACTCTTGGTGGAAAAGGGAGAACGTGACATTTGAACTGGGCATTAACGTATAAAAATACTATTGTTGAGTTCTTACTATGTGTCAATTAGCTAACTGCTTTACATGCATCATACCATTTAATTCTCATAATAAATCTGAGAGATAGCTACTGTTGTGAATCTCAATAGTACTGAGTTGGGAACTAAGGCTTAACAAGGTTTTTGTTCAAGGTCATTTGGTTAGTATATAGCAGTACCAGAAATTTAAATCCCACATAGTAAGAGCGTTCATCTAGAACTATATGACCAATTTCCCTGACTCTAAGATCTGTTTCATTAACCTCTTCGCCAAATGCAGGAATTGGATAAGTGAAGGAAGTGGGGAGGACATTGTAGACAGAAGAAATCATGGATTTAATATTACAGAAGCATGAGGACTTAAGGCCTAGCTTGACCTTGATAGACTTTTTATTTTCCCTGTGTGGTTATCATCATATTTGTAGAAGGGATTTGGTTGAAGAGGTTAACTGGGAAGACAGTAAAGAATGTCTTCACTAGCATGGACTTCTGTCAATATGCCTCAGTTGTCAAACAGAGACATCCAAACCCTGATGCTTCTCAAAGGGAAAGAAGGTTTATGAAGGCATAGAATAAACAGGACTCATTGACCTTAAACTGGTAAGTAATTAAAAACATTAATTTAATAGGAAAACAAATGCAAATTTATCATGGAGTAGAATGCAAAACTTATGAATTTTTAAGTTAAAGTGAAAGACTTCAAAGACTTTTTGTTTCTTGCATTTTTGGCTGACTCTTATGACAAGCTTCCAAATCTCAAGAGTATGGGTTTGATCCTCTTTCATTAGGAGTTCTTTAGTAGAAAGTTCTAAAGATGTACTCTATAAGGAATATAAATTTAATTGAGAATGGCACCATTGATCAGATTTATTTAAAATGTTATTTACCCCTAAGGAAGTATAACACATAACTATAATTAATAATAATAATATAGTCATGACTTTTTATTTGCTTTACAGATGCTAGACTTGAAATATATTCATTTTCACTGATAGTGTTGATTTGGGAAGAATATCAATGTGTGGGAAGCTATAGCTTGCATCCAGAAACACAACATTTCTAAATCTGTGTTACTGCTATAAACTGACCTATCTCAGAATATTTTTTGGCACTGTTATTCTGTTTTCCCAGTACATAGAGACAAGAATTATTTCAAAAATGTCAGACAAAACCCATCAGCAGACTGAATTTCTCGCTTGTCAAACAAAAATCCTGGCAACATGCAGAAGCTACTATACACTGCACCTTACAAAATGGAGAAATGAGTTATGTGCTTCAGTTAGATTTCTAGAGGGAAAAAGATAAGTTTAAAACCTGACAGTTTCTAAATGCAATGTGGTATCCTGGGTTGGATCTTGGAACACAAATAGAACATTGGTGGAAAAACTGATGAAGTTCAAATACAGTCAGGAGTTTAGCTAATAGTTATTTATCAGTGTTGGTGTATTGGTTTTGACAAATATATGTGCAAGTATAAGGTTAGTATTAGAAGAAAGTGAGTGAAAGGTACAAATGGGAACTGTATGTGTGCTATTTTTGCAATATTTTTGTAAATAAAATTATCCCCAAATAAAACATTTATTAGAAATATTTAGAAACTACAGACTTCAATGTTATGAAAACAGAAATATTTGTTGACTTGATTCCAAGTCCTCAAATCTTAAAACTGTTGTAAGTCACACATAGTGTTTCCAAACATTTTGCCTTGCTACTTAGATTACTCAGAAAGCCTTGTTAATTCATCATTGATAAGTTTGTTATATTTATTAGATATGGTGATCTAGTTACACCAAAATATTTCAAGTTAGAAATTCATTTTTAAATCCACAATTCACTATGCTTTATAGTTAAAAATGTTGAAGACATAGGATTATCTATCTCTCATCTATGCTACAAACAGTGGATTTGCATCCCTTCCTGCTACCATAAAACATATGCAATTATGTCAGGAAAGCAAAGGTGGGAAGGGGTGTTTTTGCCTGTTGTATATTGCTGGTGATGAGGACTGGGACAATAACTCCACTGAGGTCAAATGCAGGGCAATGACTCTGCAGAGGCTCATCCTGTGCAAACGGGTATAGACTCCACACTCTACTTCCTAGACTATCTTTTTTTGTAATTGATTCTCTAGTAATTGCTAATTCATTGACTTTTTTCTGTAATTACTTTTTTTCAATTTGTTCATCAGTTTTTCTGATTGCCAAACAACATGCTTTTAATTTGGCAAGATAACTAACTCTGTAATGAATGATTATAAATGCACATATTTTCTTTCTTAAACACTTTTAAAAGCTAATTTATCCGCAACTTCCTTTTTGAACAATTCAATCATTTAAATGAATTTGTGAAAAGACACAATCTACAATAGTCCTTAGTTAGGGATATACTGGGGACATAAAAACTTCAAGAGAGTTCATCTCTGATTCACCTTGAAGCTACTCTGATAAATCTCTGCTTTTTTGCCTCCAGGACTACAAAATTATGCTCTTTTTAGGTTAACCTGGGATAAACTTATTGTGCACTTTATAAATTTTATAGCATTCCTACAAAAAACTTGATATCAGACTCATTCTCAAGATGAGGAAATGGAGGCTAGATAGACAAGTAACTATATGCATAGAAAATTTGTGGAAGCACAGACAAGAAATTATTCATAGGTGGTACCTCGAAGCAGTGGGATGGTAAGGTATGAGATTAAATGTGATATTACCTCTCTCTATGCTAAAATTTCAACCTTACTAACAATACATGTTAATTGAATAATATAACATTTTCACAAAGGCAAAATAAAATTACCTAATAAATGTGTCTGTGATTTTTTATGTTGCTTGATCTGTCTACAATGGCATAACTAACTTCTTGGTTTCTTTACTTCCTAAATTATTTTCTAGTTTCTGTCAATTGGATACTCAATTCAGTCAATACTCTGTGAACACATTTTGTGATTTTCCTTTGATAAATTGGCTATCAAGCATAGCTTCTTTATAAAAAAAAAATTATTCAGTCAAAAGTAGTTGTTAAGTATCTACTCTGTGCCCTACATTGTATGAAGTTCATGGAAGGGGCAGAACAGTGGTAGTAAGAAATAATAGTAGATAATGCTTATTGAGTATTTATATGCCAGACAATATTTTTAGAGCTTTGGATGGATTACTTTCTTTTATTTCTCACAATAATCTAATGAAGCATACTATTATTATCCACTGATATTACACATTGTACACTATTTTTATATTGTGCTATTCTAAGATATTGATAAGTTATAATGATATACGTAACAATATTATAATTTGTTATATGTTATACATTATTTTGTAGGTAAGGAAATTAAGTCTTAGAAAAATTGAGAAAATTTTCCAAGGCAAATTTTCTATTGACAAGCAGAATTTGAATTCGGACCTTTTGACTCTAGAGCCTGACTGCTTAATCTCTTAGGTGGCTTGCTGAGGGATTTATTATACAGCTGATGAGACAAGACACATACACACACCTCAACTAAAAGTCATCTGAAATAGTGTTGAACAGAGGCCATTGTTTGTGCTTAGTACAATGTCTGTCACACCAAAGGCACACAGTTGTAGTTGTAAGATAGACTAAATAAACAAATACACAGATCAGAATCTCAGTGGAGTAGGAATTCAGAGGAGATCAACAAGGAGTCATGTCACTAGGAAAGCCTTTGTAAAAGAGATGTGCTTTCAAGCTGGGGCATGGCAACATTTAGATAAGAAAGGCAGAAAGGACATAAACAATGTCTAAAATAACAGTGGGTCTTGGATGTTTCTCCATCAGAAAGGAGATGGCTTGACTTACACAGTGATACGTGCTGAGGAAAAGAGAACTATATAAGAGGACATGAAAGCAGCCGTGAGCCTGTTGCCTCGACAGCATGACTTAGCAGTCTAGATTTAAAGTGGGAGTAATGGTAATAATGACAACAACAATAATACACCAGCTTTACAGTTGGCCCCGTGCTTTCAAAGGCATCCCTCTTAATGTATGAGTTTGAAGAATGTTAATCTGGCAGGAAATGGATTACAATAAAGAGTGCTTAAATTCAGGGGGACCCATTAGGACATTACTGTTTGCCAGAAGCACAACAAGGAAAATCTAAACTGGGGTCAGGGTAATTAAAGGGGAAATGGAGGATGTAATAGCTATTAAATATCTACTGTGTGCCAGAGACATTATATTTTCTGTGTTAATGTTCAAAATAATTCCATGTTATGTATGATATTCTGACATGAACTCAAGGCCTGGTTCAAACCCTTGCTAATTGTGTGACATAAGTTATTTACTGCTTCATTTTTGCAACAAATACTTGTTGAGCATCTGTGAAATGCTAACATTGGTCTAATCTTGGGATTGAATGTTGAACTAAACAGACATGGTCCCTATACTTACAAAGCTCATGATCTATGAGGAGGAGTAACATTAATATGTACATGTATTAGTTTCCTATGCTACATAAAAACTTACCACAAACTTAGTGGCTTATAACAATCAATCAATCAATCGCTTGTGAAAAAGCTACCATTTTATTTGTCACAGTTGCATAGTGCTGAGGTCCAGACTGGCTCTGCTGGTTTCTCTGCTCTTGGCAACACAAGGCCCAAATCAAGGTATTAGTTGGCTGGGCTCTTACTGGAGGGCTTTGGGAAGAATTAGCTTCCAAACTCATTCAGAATGTTGGCAGAATCAATTTCCTTCTGGTTGCTGAACTAAGGCCCTCATTTTCTTACTGGCTGTCCACTGGGACCTCCCTTAACTCCTAAAAGACTCTCTGCAGTCCTAGCATTCTGGCTGTTACATCTCAGAGCCAGTAAGCATGGCAAATCTTTCTCACAGGTGGAATCTTTGACCTCTAATGCCATATCACTCTAACATCCTCTTCTGCTTTCAGCTAGAGACAGTTCTCTCCTTTTAAGGACTCATGATTATATTGACCCATATGAATAATTCAGGATATTTTTCCTATTTTAAGGTCCATAACCTTAAAGTCTCTTTTCATTTCCACTGCCCCAAATCAGCTCTCTTCATTTGACTATTACCCCAGACAAAATTAATCTTTCATTTGGACTGTTTTCATGGACCTCTAACTAGTTTTCCTGCTTTTGTTCTTGCCCCTTTCTAATCCCTTCCCACATGGCAGCCAGAGTGATCCTCTAAAATGAGTTGTTTCTGCCCTGTCTCTCTACAGTTTCCAGTGTTCAGACAACTAAGTTTCTCGTTCTGACTACAAGGACTTATGAAATCTGATATTCATTTTCCTTTCTAGCCTCTTTTTGCTGCTTTCCACCCCTATCTCATCAGGCTGCAATTACAAGGACCTACTTGTGGTCCCTCAGCTAGACCAGTATTTTCTCGCCCTGGAATCTTTATCCATCCAGAATTCTGTGTGTGCCTGGGCTGCATCCTCCACTATTCTACCTCCTCCCTGTGATGTGCGTGAGTTTTTTTTTTTCTTATTTTAGTTCTGAGCTTAAAATATTTGTTGTTGACAACTCAGAAAATTGACTCTCACCTGTTTCTTGTAGTACATATTTTCCCTTCAAAGTATCAATGTGAAATTATAATAGATAATATTAAATACAGTGCTTACTATGTACCATTGTTCTACAAACCTTAAATATTATAAATCATTTCATTTTCAAAAGAATTTTATGAGATAAGTACTACTATTAACTCCATTTTACAGATAAAGAAGCAAGCTCAGAGAGGTTAAGTAACTTGCCCCACATATCCAAGAACACAGAGTAGAAGAACCCAAAGAGTCCAGCTCCATAGTCTAAACTCTTAACCAATATGAAACGTTACTGTTGTCTTTGTCTAATGATGTATGCATATGTTTGCTTGCTGTTGCAGTTATATCCTCCCAAAGAAGTCCATGCTCCAATCTCAAAATCCGTGAATATGTTATATTATATGACAATGTGGATTTTGTAGATGCAATTAAGGTTATCACTCAGCTGACTTAAAGGTAAGAAAAGCATATAGAATTGTTCAAGTTGGCCAAATCTCATCACATAAGGCTTTCAAAACAAAGAACTGTCACTAGCTAGAAGCAGAGAGATGCAAGGCATGAGGGAGGACCAAAATCCCTGTTGCTGGAGGTGTCACATAGAAAGTGTTGTAAAGAATGCTGTCAGTGTCCAGGAGCAAACACTAGCCTCTGACAGCTGACAAGTAAACAGGGACCTTAGTCCTGTAATCATAAGGAACTTAACCAACACTGTTAGTGACCCTGAAAAAGAATTCATTCTCAGAATCTCCAGAAGAAAACACATGCCTTCCTATATCTTGATTGTATTCTTAAGAGGCACTAAGCTGAGAACAAGCTGTGTCAAATTGTACCCAGATTTCTGGCCTTCAGAACTACAAGGTAATGAGTGAGTGTTTCTTGAAGCTGCACAATTTGTGGTGATTGCTAAAGTAGCCACAGAAAACTTCATAGAGAGGATAAATAATCATGGCTTTGCTATGACTGAAAGTGAGGGGGGTGAAGAGATGGGCGATGTCAATAATAAATGTTTTGAGATTGAGAAACTTGGACATGATTATTTATGTAACTGACAGAGTTGGGGGAAAAATTCAATGGAAAGGAATTACAGCTCAATAATTCAGTTTTAAAAATATATCATATTGGCAGTTGGGTATATCAGTTTAGATCTGAGAAATATGTCTTGGGTTTAGAACAAGTATTTGGGAGTCATTGACACGCAGTATCATTGTTTCACTTATAAAACTGACAATAATACTAGTTATGGTAAAGAGCTACTATAAGAAGCAAGCAGCATAATGCATGTACAATACTAAAACAATACTTGGGATTTGATAAGTGCCCAATAAATGTTTGGTATAATATATTATGATTTCAAATTTATTTATGAGGAAACTGATCCTCAGAATGTTTCAGAAACTTGCCAATGTGTCTGGAAAATAGTGAAGTCAAAGCTTAACCCCAGATATGTCTACACTCTGCAGTCTCTTCTTTTTCTCCTGTACCATAAGAAATAGCAAGTCTTGATTCAAACGTAGGAGCATCCTTAGATGGTTTATTTAGTTGTCAATATTCTTGGTTAGAAACATGTGACACCATATCTAACTAATTGAATCAGAAAAGCTAAAACGTTGGGTGCCTTATAGAATCCTAGAAAAGCAGGGGAATTATATAAGAAAATGGGCAGAAAGCAAGGGAGGCCAAGGGACAGGAATAAATCAAATAACGCATCTGGTGAGCACATCATAAACTCATCGTGGTAAGCACATTATGAACTCATCATGGTGAACATACTTTCTGCCACCCACTGGAACTAGACCATGTTGTTGGTAATGTCACCACTGGATTTTGGGCATGCTTGTGGTCACTACTGATCTGGATCTTGAGTGTTGTGACCATTGTCTCTGCTTTCTTTCATTCTCTCCCTCCATATTAAGTCTCGGCTTAGAACATTTTAGCAGAGATACTGTTATGGGATGAAATATATGTCCCCCATTCGAACTCCAGTGTTGAAGATCTTAGTCCTAGTACCTCAGAATTGTAACTCTTTTGGGAGGTAAAGTCTTTGAAGAAGTAATTAAGTTAAAATGAGGTCATTAGTGTAGGCCAAAATCAAGTATTATTGATGTCCTTATAAAAAAAGAAATTTGGTCACAGACACCTATGGAGGAAAGACCATGGAAAGACAACAGGAGATGATGGCCATCTACAAGTCAAAGAAACAGACCTAGAACCAATCCTTCCTTCATAGCCCTAAGAAGGAACCAACACCTTGATCTTGGACTTCTAGTTTCTACAAGTGTGAGAAATAAATTCTGTTGTTTAAGCCACCCAGTCTGTGGAATATGTCATGGCAACTCCAGAAAACTAATACAGATATGAAGAAGATTCAGGTAGTAATTCACTACTTTGACTGATGCTTCCACTTTCCCCATTTACATCCAGGATATCTAATCTTCCCAGAATTAGAATCATGTCCAGGACACCAAATACAGTTTAAAACCTACACTTTTCTTTTAACAAGAAAAGTGAAAGAAAAGTCTCAAAGTGTCCACATAATATACAGCCATGATAATGTGTGTAAAGCTTTCTACAATGATGCAATTTCTCCTACAAAATGAATGCTAACGAGCATATTCTTCATGCTGGTACTTTAAGAAAGACCTAAACTCTTCAGATAATTTTATCTCTGAGAAACTTCATTTTAAAACCAACTTGAGGCATTACACAAATAACTGTGTGATTAACTGACTAAATATATTTCTATTTTGTCTGTCTTTTCTCTGGCATTCCTTTTTTGGCAAATGAAAACTTTACCTGATTTCTTTGTCCAGAATCCTGAGTGATATGTTGTACTAATTTCTGATTCAATTTCTTCTTTAATTAATCACTATCTACTGTTGATTCAATGCCTAAAATCATTGTCTAATTCATCCACCTCTTTCATCTTTTCTGCTATATCTTAATACAACATATTATTGTCTCTCCCCAAAGTTACCATCATAAAATTCGAATTGTTCTTCTTGACTCCAAGATCCATTCTTCTAATCTTTTCTTTATAGTCTAGCCAAAGTCTTCTATCATGCATGTTCATTCTGGTAAGCATTTAAATCCTTCACTGGATTTCCATGAGCCTCAAGATAAAACATAGAAACTTCTTTGCATAGTTTGTGCAGTTCTTGGTTATCTGTTTGGTCTCTGTGATCTTATCTCTTCTTTTCCCCCCAATCCCACCTTTGCTCTGACCACAACACCAACATGAAGAGTTTTTTGTTTTGTTTTTTGTACTTGGTGTTTCCAGGCTTTTGTATTTGAAATTCTCATGGCCTAGAAGTACCTCCTCTTTCTTCCCAGAATTCCCCTTTTAACTAAAGGGTTTTATTTCAATATCAGATCTCAGTGCCTCACTCATTAGGAAAATCTTCCTCATCTGTAATTGGGGATATAATAAAAGTTCTTCATTGAAATATTGTGCAGAATAAGAAAGTCAAGTATCATAAAATGCTTATAATAGCTGAATGACCACTGTAAGCACTCAACAAATGGTAGTTAATCTTATTATCATTGTCTTTTAACAAGTTATTATTATTATTTTTACCAACTGAGCCTTCACAGCTTTGGACATTCTCCACATGTTAGGACATATATACCTTGTTTAAAATTGGATGCTTGTCTGTGAGCTCCATGAAGGTCACTTGTATCTCTAATGTCCAGATTGATGTGTGTACCTGATACATTTTTCTTAAATGAATGACATTTTTCTGTCATTAGTTCTTCCAGCAGAGACATCAAACTTGACCTAGAATCTGCTTTGGTGGACACCATCTAGAGCTCTGAAATGTTCTTCTGAGCTTCTAGACGCACATAAACCATAGATATTAAGAAAATATTAGAGGGATACAACTGTGGTATGATATAAATTCTATGAAAGATATTACAACTGTGGATGGACCAAATTAAGCTGATTCTTACTGAGAATCAGATTGGTGCTAGCCAGTTATTGTCACTCAGTCATCACAATCACCAAATGGGTCAAGCATTATTTTGCCTATTTTGTAGATGAGAACTGAGAATCAAGTAAACTAGGATTTTTGCTCAAGATCACACAGATGATATTAGTAATTACTTAGAAACTAACTTTTGACTAAAATATTTGTACTTTCCATTTTTCCAGAATGGATAGTCATTCTCCACAGGGAAAGGTGGTGGTGACAAGATGAAATATTAAGCACATACACAAAGATATTTGAAGATATTCTTGACATATAAGATTGCAAATTAATAGTTCTTACCTTCTTGTGAATTGATCTTTCTAAAAATTACCTGCTCTTATGCAACCCGAGTTTGGCACTTAGTAGGGTATAAATAGGTGGTGAATGTTTCATGTGTGAATGTTATTATCTTGTGATACATGTCCTACACTTACCAGTGAAAAATAATTGGAAAAAATGCTAATATTCATCTTTATGCAAAAGCCATACTCAGGAATCAGTAGCTACTTTTTAAAACAAAAATCGTCTTTCACTTTTGAGTACTAATCCTTGAAATATCTCTCCCCAGTTGGTATTGATGTGACTTTGTGGGATCTACCCCTTTTAAAGAGGGAAATATACTCTAAGAAGAACTGAATTTATCTCAAGAAAACTGGTGGTCTTACTAAATTTATCAAAGAGGTACATCCAGCTTGCACAAATCTTTTCTGGAATAAAGAAAATGCCAATGATGTAGGCGTATCTGAACCCCATGGTGGGCATTTGTCACTTCGTATTGCTCTGTTTAATTCAAATCCTACACTGTGGAAGCAACATATGACATCCTGAAATAGTTCTGCCAGCTCATCCTCTGTTAACTTTAAAAATATCTAACATTTACTGAATGCTTACTATGTGCTGACACTGTGTAAAACTCATTACTGTCATCGTCTTACTTAATGCTCATAACAACTCTGGTAAATTTGAATATGTTCTCCATTTCGCAGGTAACTTGTTTAAACTCCTCCAGCCAGTAAGAAGCATAGCAGAAAATCTAAATCAGGTTGCATCATTTCAAAGCCCATGCTCCTAATAACTATGCTGTGACTTTAGTAAAATGTGCCACTGTCCATGCAACACTAGAAAGATGCTACACTGTAATAATGTTATTCTAGTCAACAGCCTACTGAAAGATCCTCTATTTAGTGACTTTTATACATTTTTCTATTAGAATATCAGGTGCTTTTATTGTCTTTACGTCTTACTTACAAATGTATTTAATCGATTATTGTTGTGTTGGATCAGAGACATCTTTAATACTTTGTAAGTATCCCTAAATAATACAATGCTTTGCAGATGAAGCCACACCATAATACCTTGTTGATTAAAGTAAATGACCAGAGTTGCTGCATGAAGTTAGGAATTAGGCAGATAGTAGTCTGTATGAGTCTGGACTTTGGCTTGTGGTTATCAAATGCATAGGAAGCCAATACCATAGGTTATATTTGATGGCTTTGTAATTATAAGCTACCTGACTTTTCTGTTGCTATTTTCAGCAACAAGGGATGAACTAATCAGTCAAGCTATGCTTCCTTAATTACAGTTTACAAAGAACAACTTGAATAGAGTAAAACCACATGATTTAGCTACTTTATAGCACATCAAAGAAAAAAACTATAAGTGTCAAGTATTATCAGTAGGATAATTTTTATGTACCTGAGGTATAGCTGAACTAACTTTTTAAATATGACATATTGGAAAAACAATAAAATGGAAGATATGAATTCTTGTGACTTAGACAATAGCAAATTTGAGGCAAGTTTCTCCATCATCATCCATTGATATTACTTTACTGATAACTGAGATAATGCCAAGAACTGGACCCATCATAACTCTGAGCCTCATGTTCATCATCTGTAAAATGGTAACAATAACAATTAATTATCTTTTTAGTGTTCTTGTGAGGATTGAATTAATTCATATAAAATATTAAGAATACTGCTTAGTACATTAAAAATCATCTATTATTACTATTTTAGTCATTATGCTTCATACTTAATCAGTATAGCTTCTCAAAGATTCAGATTTTTGTCTCAACTTTATTAACCTAATTTTATAGGTGAGGAGAGTGAGGTTGGGAAAGATATTATAGCCAATATGTAACAGGAGTGAATTTTAAACCAGACATGCCTGATTCCAAAGTCCCACTCCTTTCTACTATACCACATCAACTTTATTGACATCCAAATCCCCACTCTCCTTATCCAGTCACCCTGAGTCACACTCATCTCCTTCTAAATGGAAACTCCTTCATCTCTTTTTCGTCTTGGTTTTGCTCCTAAAATTCTAGCTGCCAGATAAGTCCTCTGAACACCAGAATGGTATTCCTTCCAGCAGACAAATGACTATTCTCTGTTTTGTATACATGTCCTTAATGAATGTTTCTGAGCTTAAGTATTTGTCTGAATACCAGTCTTCCCAAAGATCAAAAACAGTCTTACATTTCAGATATTCTGTGTCTATTCGTCAGAATGTACTACCTGGTTTTGAAATTAAAAAATTATTCTCATTATCTATGAATGAACAAATATAGACCTTTGAAGAATAAAAGGGAGTGCTAACTGATTTGTTGTAAGGACAAAAAGTAAAAACCAGGATGTCCTGAATAATATAGGATGCAAAGTCACCCACCTGCAATTTACTTTTGCTTTCTGCTAGGAGAAAATTTGGGGAAAAAATTATGTGAACATTTCCCTGTTCTCTGAGATTCACTTGGCTGTGCATTATCATTTCTTTCCTTCATTTTTTCTTCTTTCTTTTTGTTTTTCTTAGAAACATTTTGTTACAGGAAGGGAAGAGCATGGGACCCAGAGGCTGAAGGAGGCAATTATCTGACTTTTTTTGCCATATTATTGAACCTGACTTTTTTTGCCATATTATTGAAGTGAAATTTGATGTGTCAAAGATAAATAAAGAAGAACATATCAAGGAGGTTATTCAGAAAAAGGAATTTCAGCAGCTCACTGGACCAGAGTAAATGATGTGAAGAGAGAAGACAACATGAACGCCCTTAGCCCTAGTTAAGGTCAAGAATTTCCCCAGGAAAGAGACAACAGAACATCATAAAGATGTGTTAAGAAGAGTAAAAGGGATATAGAAGAAAAAAAATAAGATTTTAAATTGTTTTTGATCAATTTGGGAAGAGAGCTGCAGGAGACTAGTTGAGATTCTGGAGTCTAAATAAAGTTATTCAAATGGGCTACAATACCAACCTCACTGGATGTCATCCAAAGCCCAAAGGTGCCTCCTCTGCAGTTGGAGAGAAGTCCCATTCCTCTTGGATAACACAGAGCAACTTCTGACGGGTATCTGGGAAATTTACTTGTTCTGTAAACAGCTTTAAAAGAGTAATCCAAAAACTGCAATGAACTTTGAACTACACCAATGAGTGCGCTCTTTAATTGTATATTAACCAAAATTATCTTGTGCTTTATTTTCCACTCTGCTTTTGCATATTGACTCTACTTCAACTTGACTCTCCTGAATAGAACTCTACCTCATAATATACCAGGCTTCTTCACTGGTCAAATAGAATGCCCTACACACACACATTTCCCTATTACTTAAAATATTTTTTAAAATAAAAGTTATGAGATTTTTCTCAATAAGAAATGCAGAATTGGCTGGGCTGAGCTGTGTAGCCATAGAAACAAATTATAGGCTGAAATAGACAGAGCGAGGGCTCTAGTGAGGGACTATGTTAACTCATTTCCCTCTTATGAAATTCAGGTACATTTTTTTTCTCCGGTCCCAGATTCTTTCTTTAGACAGCATTTTGGGTCTGTGGAGAAAGACTGAGAGGTGAGTAACATAAATCACCTACTGATGCTCATGTTTTGCAGATAGCTGCACCTACTTGAGTCTACCTCCACATCTCACACTGACCAGAGGTGAAGCAAACATTTTCCAATGAACGTTTAGCCCACGTGAGTTCCAAACAGCCATAGCCTGTAACTCAACTTTTCTCCTTATATATGCTTTTACTCAGTAGTCTCCAGGTAGAGTTACCTTTGTTCCTGATTTTCTCAGTTTCCCTTCCTTGGTGGTTGTAAAGGAAGGTGCTAGGAGGGGATACATATTTACCCAGATAAGCGGAGGCCATGTTTTAGTGATGCTGCATGTAATCTATAAATTTATCATAAGTTAAACAATCACTTAGTCTTTACTACCCCACCAAGACCAGGGTGTTACAAATGCAAGTGCTTCTAAAAACTTAACTGGCTGGTATATGCATCAATAATAGTTCATGGTAAGGAAAAGGGAACACCACTCTTGGAGTCAAAAGGCTCAGGTTGAAATTTCAGTTCCCTGGCTTATATATGAGACAATTTTATGCATATTACTTAAACTCTTTAAGTCTAAATTCAGGTTTAAGTCTAAACCTGTACACTGTGAAATTAATATCTGTACTATCTTGCAAGGTTATTGCAGGGATTAAGTGAGAAAATTAACGGGAAAATATTTTGGAAACCATAGAACATGATATGAAGATGAAGTATCATTCTAAATAAGAATTATAAGCCAAAGGTTTAGACTATTGAAAAAGAAAAGCTATATTACTGGTTCCTGGGTAATGTAACTTTTCTGTTATTTTTCTCTTGAAATGTTCAATTTGTTACAAGTAACTCTTTCATTGTTCTCATCACCTCTTAACTTAAAAGTCTAGATAGTCTTGGATACAGGTTTTTTATTTATCAGGTTTTTAATGACATCTTTTTCTTCTCCTAGCTTAAACCTATCCAAGATGTTTTAATTGATTGTATTCTCTATTTTCTGTTCATGAACCTCACATAAGGTTCTGTCAGATTAAAAGATACCAGCACTCATTCATATTTTGTCTGGTGCTTTATAGTTAACAAAACTTTTCCCCCCCCATGGATTATTGCATTTGATCTCCCCAGTAATCCTATGACATGAAAAGGGATTACTCTCTCAAATTGACTTGTATGAAAACTAAAGCATACAGGGATAGTTAGTCATTTTCAGCTCAAGTCTGTTTTAAACTCATACCAGTGCCATTATTTCAAGTTGTTTCGGTGTGCCATACATGTTTTATTATTATATATTGAAATCTCAATATATGCTATACCTTATACTAAGCAGTTTGCACAATTATATTAAATTATCATAAGAACCTTATAAAGATAAATTGTTTTTCCTGCTGTAGTTGAGTAAACTGAGGCTCAGATATGTTAAGTAATCTTCCTAAAATTATAGAGCTAGATAATAGGAAATCTAAAACTTGATTCCAGTTTGGTCTGATTCCAAAGTCTATGTTATTAATTACTATGCTACATAACCTGTCAAATTTAATTCCATGTTTCCTATTCCCACAGTATATCTTATGAATTTTCTTTAGCCATTCTTGCCACTTTAACCAATAAGATCCCTACAGTTGTGCACAAATTTCCATTAATTAAGAACTAAATCTGAAGCAAAAGTTTGCTCTCACCTTATCAATCGATCTTGTGTTTATGGAAAAATTTAACATTAATTGGAAAGACTTAACATAAACCCTAAGCAATCATACATGAAACAGACCAAACTAACATAGCGCAGGTCTACAAAACAGAACTGAGATTTGACCACTAACACAAGACTGAGCCTAACCCTGAGACACACATATGTGGGCAAAATAATAAAATTTAGAAAAATAAGATGAGATTTGAATTACCTATACAAATCTCACCATAAACTTCAAATTATGCTTATCTATAATAAACCAACATAGCAATGATTTAGTGAACTGAATCAAAATTTGAACCATCACCCACAAAAAGCAACATGGAATTTAGGATTCAAATCTCACTTGCTGATGTCGCACTAATAAAAAAAAAAATCAACATTCTTCAGAAGATTATAATGGGTCACAGAGTTTAAGATGCAACCTCAATTACTTGACAAAGAACTAGGAAAATACATCCCACCTCAAAAGAAATAAAATCAAAAGATGCCAACATCACAATGATACAGATGACGGAATTTTCAAAGTCTTTAAAGCAACTATTTTAATTATACTTTATAAATTGTAAAAAAAAAATGAAAAACATCTCCAAACCTACAAAATTTGATTTAAAAAACTCAGTAGAAAATAATGACAATAAAGAACCAAATTAATATTCTAAAATTTAAAATGCAATATCAAATAAAAATTAATTGGAAGAATTCGAACGTAAAATGAATATGATGGTGAAAATGACAAAGAAAAGAGTTTTACAAAATGAACAGTATCTGGGATCTATGAGATGATATCAAAGGTCTAGGATATGTACATACAAAATTCAAAAAAGAGGGGGGAGACATTGCAGCAGGAAAAAAATCAAGATATATTGGCTGAACACTTTCTAGCTTTCATGAATTACACACATTTATAGAAATACTTGGTGACCCTAAAAATGATAAGTTCATAAACAACAACCATAGACACAAACTGCTAGAATTCAAAATTTTTAAAAAAGTCTTGAAAGCATATAGAGAAAATTACATATTACTTACAGGAAGACAATGAATAGTTGGTGATTTTTAATCAGAAACCAACAAAATCAGAAGACATCTTTAAAGTGCTAAGAGAATGAAAAAAAATCCTATCAAGTCATATATATATATATATTTTTTGAGTTGGAGTGTCACTCTGTCGCCCAGACTGGAGTGCAGTGGCCGCTCCCGGCCACCGCAGCCACGACCTGCTGGACTCCGGTGACCCTTCCGCCTCAGCCTTTCTAGCTGGAACTACAGGCACGTACTACCACCCACGGCTGATTTTTGATTTATTGTAGAGATGAGGTTTCGCTGCCCAGGCGGGTCTCGAACCCGCGGGCTCAGACAATCCACTCACCTCAGCCTCCCAAAGGCGCGGGATTACAGGCTAAGCTACCAAGCCTGGCTAAGTCATGATTTTATATCCACTGAAAATATCTTTCAGTAACGATGGGAGATTGGAAATTTTCAGATGATATAATACTGGGAACATGTGTTACTAACAAATATATTCTATAAGGAAGGATAAAAAAAATTTTAAGTAGACTGTGTAAGGTTAAATGTATATTGCAATCCTCCAAATAACCACTAAATAATATCAAAACTTGCACACAGCACTAAAAATCAAAGTAATAAATTAAAATGGGATATTAAAATATTCAAAAAATCAGCAGGGGGAGAATATAAAAACAGAAGTGACAACTAGGAAACAAATAAGAAAATGGTAGGTCTAAATCTAACTATATCAAAAAATTACATAAAATGTTATTGGTTTCAGTACTCCGATTAACAGATGAAGATAAAAAATAGATACAAGCAAGCTTGAACAATATGTTGCTACAAGAGCTGCACTTAATAGTAATAGACACAAATAGGTTTAAAGTAAATGGAGGGGTAAAAAGACATGGAATGCAAATACTAAGCACAAGAAGGGTGTTGTGGCTATGCTAATTTAGATAAAATAGACATAAAAAAAGGTTACCACAGAATGCATCTATAATAACATGAAAAATATTTCATTAGGAAAACATAGCAATTAAAGATGTTTATGTACTTAATAATAGAGTTTTAATGTACAGTACCTAAATCAAAAATTGAAAAATTAAAGGAACACAATTTGTTTTCTTATAGGAGATTTTAACAACTGTAAGTAATTCATAGACCAATGAGTCAAAAAGATAACAAGAACACAGACATTCTCAATAATCCTATGAACCCTCTTTAATTATATGTATAAAACACTCTATTCGATGACTGAAGAATACACCTTCTTAAGTACATGATACATACACAGAAAACATATTCTGGAGTACAAAACAACGCAGTTAATGTTTTTAAACCTGAGTAATTTAAGAGTACAAAAGCAGTACAATGTAGTCAAGGAGTACAAGCAGGTTTTGGTTATATGAATGGATTCTATAGTGATGACACTTGGGCTTTGACTGTACATGTCACCCAAATAGTGGGCATCGTAACCAACAGGTAATTTTTCATTGTTCACACTCCTCCTTTTTGAGTCTCCTGTGTTTTTTATACCATGTTATATGCCTCTGCATAGCCATGACTTAGCTTCCACTTATAAGTGAGAACATGCAGTATTTGTTTTTCTGTTCCTGAGTTACTTCACTTAAGATAATCGTCTCCAGATCTATCTAAGTCACTGCAAAAAACTTTATTTCATTCTTTTCTTATGGCTGAATAGTACTCCATAATATAATATGTTCATATGTCTGTATTTTCCACAACAAAATCTTGTTAACAAAAAGACAATAAGCACCAAACTTAGAGATGATTTTTGGAGTCTAATGATGCCCAATACATGATAACATTTTGTGTTCACACAGCTTTGAAGTTTCTTATCTCTCTTAGTTGTCAGGAAAACATTAAAGCTTAAACACACAAACCCATCAGATTCACATCTAAAAATAAAAGAGCTTTGACTTATTTAGAAACAAATTATTAGAAAATCAGTGCATACCAAGCAAAAGAAACTATCAAGAGAGCAGAGAGACAGCCCATAGAATGGGAAAAAATATTTGCCAACTGTTACTGACAAAGGCCTAGGATCTGCAAGGAACTCAAACATGAAGAAAGGAAAAAAACAAACAGCCCCATTAAAAAATGGGCAAAAGACATTAATAGACACTTCTCAAAAATGATGTACAGGCAACCAACAGACACACAAAAAAGCGCACAGCCTTACTCATCACCAGAGAAATGCAAATCAAAACCATATTGAGATACCACCTAATCCCAGTACGAATGGCCATCATTAATAAAACAAACAACAACAGATGCTGGAGAGGATACAGAGAAAGAGGAACATTTCTACAGTGCTGGTGGGAATGCAAGCTGGTACAGCCATTTTGGAAGACATAGTGATGATTTCTGAAAGAACTAGAAATTGATCTTCCATATGACCCAGCAATTCACCAATTGGGAATATACTCATAGTAACTCAAATTATTCTACAAAAGATACCTGCACATATATGTTTGCTGCAGCTCTGTTCACAATAGCAAAAACATGGAACCAACCATGCTACCCATTGAAGCTGGACTGGATTAAAAAAAATGTGGTATCTATACACGGTGAAATATTATGCAGCCATAAAGAAGGACAAACATATGGACTTCGTAGCAACTTGGATGAATTTAGAGTCAAGTCGATCATATTCAGTGATCTATCACAGAAACAAAGAACAGAGTACCATATGTTCTCACTCATAAGCGGAACTTGAACAATTATAATACTATAAGAAAGGGGTTGGCAGTAGTGGCAAACTGTCTCAGGGGTGGGGGATGGGCAGTTAAGGGAAACTTCTAGGGGAGGGAGGCACACACCTCATCAAGAAGGGTACCTGCATAATCAATATTTGTATACCTAACCCTGAATTGTACCCCACATCTTACAATAAAATATTAATAATAATAATAAAGAAAATCAGTATATACCATAGAGGAAAAAGGAGTTATTAATTTATTGCATTGTAATGTGTAATTATAGCATGAACTTAACACTTTATTTACATAGTCAAGCATTAATTCCAACACAATGTGGCCATATTTTAATGGTGGAATTCTGTTTTATGCTAATAAAAGTGGTCGTATTTCTCTTGCTTGCTGTTAAGCTTAGTAATAAGTTGCAGATTATTTAATTGCAAACAATACTTTAGATTCCTCACAACAAATGAAAAGGCCTTGATACACATGACTTTTTCCAGCATACAGAAATTTCTGCACCATAGAAAGTGCTATAGCAACAGGGGCACGATGCCTCCACCAGCCTGACCCATTTCTTGTGGTTTGTATATCAGTTTCCTCAGTGCAATTCTAGGTTATGACTCTTTTTCTGGTTTTATTATTAATCGTCACCTTTCCTCATCTTTCTACTTTCACCTTTCCTCATCTTTCTACTTTCTACTTTCCTCATCTTTCTATTAATAACTGAGCTTACTCAGCTTAATAAGTTACTCAGCTCCGAGGGCTCCATTCACAACTCCACCATGTAAAAAGAGACTGGGTTCTAGAATCTTAGCTCTTGGTGACTATCTGGTCACACAGACAGAAACCTTCCCCCAGGTCCTGCCAATGGTGTCAGTGTGGCAGCATCAGAGAGGGTTTCAGCATCAGTTGCACATATGTACCTCCCTAAAATAATATAAGTTTTGATGTTGAGCCTAGGAATCTCGTCATTATTGTGAGTATCTTTGGTGGTGGTTGTCCTTTTCTGCTAGCTGACCAGAGTGTTTAATAACTGTAATCTTCAAAGGGAAATAATCTCTGTCCTGCCATTTTGCCATTCAGAAAATTTTCTTTAAAAATTGATGAGTCAAATAAATGACTAACAGGTGAGTATCCTAAAACTTGCTCTGTAAACATAGTTTAAACCCTAGAATTCCACAGGACCATAAATGATCTTGTTTCTTGCCCACCTGAACAACATATGGGAACTTGCTTTGCTTTTTATGATTAAAAGGACCTTTTGATGACCTTCTCAAACCAGTAATACTCTGGTCCAAACTTCATCTGGTCACATCTTCATCAGCAACAGAAACAGCAGGCAGCTTTTAAATGGCTGTTCTCCTGAACAAATAATGATAATAATAAAAGTTCTGCCTCACCAGGAACTTCATTGTAATTATACATATTCTCCCACACACATCCACATATATACACTCTACATTAAAATCTTTCAAGGTTAGCACAATAATTCACTCAACCAATCAATTTAATTATTTTTTCCAAGGTTCCAAGTCATCATAAAATAACCCTAATTAAAGTACTAAAACATTGACTCAGCAAGATAATACCAGTTTTGCTGCAGCCTCTTTCCCCAGGGATGTCATCCTACAATCATTGATTTTTCTAAGAAATGGAAAAAGTTTCGCTTCTCCCTCCTACTTTAAACACAGACATATGTACATTTCAAAAACTTCGAAGTTACAATTCAAAAAGTACTCTCCTTTCTCATCCTTCCTCTCCTGTAATTCTCACAGTGTTGCTTTTTACCATATTTCCCTACTTTCACAGATAATCTTCCTCTTAAAGCAGTTGATTTATGCTTTGGGAAGTAATGAGTAGTATACAAATTCCCCTTGGAAACTGCTCCTTTGCATTAGCTCATGGTTTCATTCAGTTTTTCAGACTTCAGATTACCAGTCAAAATATTTTAGCCACAGTATCTATACTTCCTTAATATTTTCTTTCTTCTCCCAAAGTATGGTACCCAAGAACTAGCTTTCAAGGATTCAACCCCACAACATTGACAAATATACATATACATACACCTACAGACACACAAAAAATGTCTGCACCCCACCCATCAAAGTGTTAGGAATTCTTTATATTTAATCTTGGGAATTTTTGCTTAGTGCTTCATCTTTCTTCAACTTATTTACTTAACAGATCCCACTTGAATCTTGGTACATTGAAAGGCTTTTCCTTTTCATTGGCCTATGTGGCAACTCATCGGTATTGGTAAATTCAAACACACACACACACTAAAATCAATCCAGCTATAAGAACCTGTGTTTCATGATTGTGCCAGTAGCTTCAGGTCTGGGGTTGGCCCCTACTTCTCTCAAGGATAGGGATATTCATACAAAATTTTGGCCTTGGCCTTTCCTCTAAAAAGGGTATAGAGAGTCTTTTACAGGAATTTCTAACACTTCTTTCAAATAAAAATAATAATTAGACACCTCTCACTGAGCCTTTATTTAGCCTCTGTTCCCACAAAGAACATTTATTTGCTTGCCTTTCTTCCATACCCCCCTCAACTATACTGTAAACCCCTTAAATGCAAAGACTGTGTCTTGTTCACTTAGTATCTTCAGCATTTAACATAGCAGTTAATAAAAATGACTTGAGCTGATTTCCACAACATATCATACCATTTAAAATAAAAATGAGTCACAAGTTATTTTTTTCCACAACTACAGAACTTTTAGACTACTTAAAGGCAGTATTTAGAATGACATTTCAAGCTCCAATGGGTGTGAATGTTTAAAGATAAACTGGTTTTGTTGTTGTTTGTTTGTTCCATTTGAATCATCTGGGAAACTTGCTTACCTTACTTTTCCCCCAGCTATTCTCCATAAGAACACAAGTTGACCATAGTGGCATTAAAAGAAAAAGTAAGAAAAACATGCTACATAACTGGGAGGGGAGGGCAGTTTCTATTTGCTAAATTCTAAAAACTCATATGAGGCTGTAGTTGCTGTATCTCTTCAATCTTGAAGTTAAGCTTTGCCATTTGTAGCTCTGTATAAAGCCTGGGACCTTCTGGAGCACTCTGCTTCCTGGAAGTAGACTGAGCTCTGAAATGCCCAAGAATGCCCTTGTAGGGGAAAGAAGTTTTCCTAGACCCTCTTAAGATCTCTGGCAGGGTCTAAAAATCAAACCAACGAATAAGATTAACAGGAGAAAAGCATACAAATTGATTTAGTAAGTCTTACATGACAGGAGTCTTCATAAAGCATAAAGACTATCATTCTACCTAAGAAAAATGGTAAATAAAGTATTTCTGGTGATGTGACACCAAACAAATCACCTGACATTCTGTACTATCTAGTTGAAAATTTAATATTTGTACAATATGTGTTCATTGTACACATAGAAGAGTACAGGCTATGAGACTCTAGCAAAGTGAATGGATTTTTTTTTCTCTTCTCATGTTATTCTCTTACACTTTTCTTTTCTTTTTTTTTTTTGAGTTGGAGTCTCACTCTGTCGCCCAGATTGGAGTGCAGTGTCTGCTCCCGGCCACCACAGCCTTGACCTGCTTGGCTCTGGCGATCCTTCCACCTCAGCCTTCCGAGTAGCCGGAACTACAGGCATGCGCTACCATGCCCGGCTGATTTTTTGATTTATTGTAGAGATGAGGTCTCACTACCCAGGCGGGTCTCAAACCCGCGGACTCAGACAATCACTCACCTCAACCTCCCAAAGGCATGAGATTACAAGCTGAGCCTCTGAGCCCAGCTCACTTTTCTTTTTATTGAACAAACTATATATATGTTAGTGAATAGAGAAATGATCAAGTCTCAGCACACAGAGTTGTTCTTGGAATATGAACTTTGAAAGAAATGAATGTCCAGTAGGAGTCATTTATGTGCCCTTTGTCAATAGACTTGTTCTACAGGAAGAAACCACAAGTAAAAACATAGTAAGTGAAATGTTTTTTCTAACTAAAAGCAAAATGTTTTCTTCCTAGGGAAAACAAACAAACAAACAAACAGACTGGAGTTCTGCTTATAAAAATAAATTTTCTATCATAAGAATATCAACATTCATCAAAAAGATAAGTTAATTAAAAATAAAGTATCTTTTAAATAAATAAGGATAAACATTTCTTAAGTAATTTCTTTCTGAGGGCATTTTATGCATTTATTGGACTGTCTGTGATTATTTAAGTATAAGATGGCCACTTAGAAGCAACCAACTGGTACCTCTCTCACAAAGCAAACCAAGGAAGAGAGCTACAGAAGTCAGAAAGCCCCAGCTGTCAGAGTAGATTGAGATAGAGGACACACCCACATCTCACAGAGGGATACTGGGACCCACAGAAAGCAGGAAGAAGAGAGAAAGGGTAGCCTGTTTGGAGCCAGGAAATCACCTCCCCAACCAGTTCATGTAAGTAACAGAAAGCAGTCGATGGATGTGGGCAAATGGAGAGTGTAGGAAATTAGAAATTCAGTACTCCCACAAGGGACTCGGAGGGTCTCCTGAGCCTCATGGAAATCTAGTCCCACATGAGAAACAGCCTGGATATAGCACAGCTGCAGTGGGCAGGGCCCATGTAGAGTTGGGAACCCATTTGAGCTCTAATGCCTACCCTGCAGGTGTGCTTGGCAGTCATCTCCCAGGCTAGGATGAGGGGCAATGGGGAACAGGGAACCCCAGCTGCCTTTATTTGCCCCAAGGTCAAATTCCACCAGTGCTGGAAACTTCTCTTCGATTCAAGCAGCAACGAGAAACCCTGCTGCTGAATGAACTTTTAATTTCTGGTTGTAGACAGATGCAGGGGAAGGGGAGCTGGGAGGATCCCTATTATCCTGGTAACCATGTTCTACCCACATGAACTCTTCTGTGCAACAGATGGTGCTGCCATTCCTGTAGCACTGTTGCAGTGGCCAGAGAATCTATCTCCCTTCTTGATTCCTACTGAGTGCAACAGTTGGGGAGCTGAACTGCAGATAAGTCAGACCTAGCCTGTAAGAAAACCTTGCTGCTGAAAGAAACTTTGAGATCTGTGCAAGGACAGACTCAGACAAAGGAAGGGAAGCCAGGGGAAGGGAGGACTTATCATCCTACCTATCACTGACTCCCTGTGTGAACTCTGCAGTACAATAAAGACAACTTGGCTATCCCTACAGCATGCTCATAGTTGGCCAGGCAACCCATTTCTCACTGGGATAACCATTTATGCACATAACAGGAGAGCTGAAAACCAGTTCAGTCTCATCTAGCCTTGATCAGCTTCCTTATTCATCAAAATCTCAGGAACTGCAGAAATTTGAGAGCTCCCACACCCCCACCCATTGCCTAGGTCATCTGTGTACTTCCTTGGAGAAACAAAGTCCAAGCAAAAAAGCCCACAGCCACCATCACAGCAGGAGGTCTTCTGCAAGCACCATCTACTGGCTGGTGATCAATAGACACACCTCATTCAGAACATCTGAGACAATAAGACAGTCCTTAAGAGGGAGATAAGAATAAAATCCATGCCACCATGTATCTTGCAGACTAGTCTACCAACCAGGGCATCAGGGAGCTTTTCCAGAGAGTCCTTCATAGATACTGGTAATCAACTCTACTTAGATCTTGACATCACTGAGTATCTTGCAGGTACCATCCAGCACAAGCCAAATGGGCAGCTAGACCCAGAAGAGGAGCAGAACTCATCATAGTCAGGCTGCCACAGATTATCACCACCAAGGGAAGGGGGCGTGTACCACAGCAGGGAAGAACACTGTTGGTACAAAAACAAATAAACAACAATCCCACAAATGGCCGGCTCACCAGTTGCAAATTTATCTAACTAAAAAATAACAGAAAATAAAAAAGAAAAAGAGAAGAGTTTGCCTTCACAGATGGGGAAGAATAGCAAAAAACCCACTGACAACCCCCAAATCCTTAAGAAGTTGACACCCACGAAAGTACTTCCCAGATCTGAGGAAATGGAACCCTTCCAGAAATATTTATCCCTGATAACAAACAGAATCCAGACTATGGGTGGCAAAAAACTCAAAGAGATTCATGAAAAGGTGGACACAGATCATCACTATCACAAGAATAGTGCAGAAAGTGAAAACTGAGATAGCCATTATAAGAAAGAACCAATCTAAACTTCTAGAAACAATTTTTTTTCCCAGAAATTTCAAAACACTATAGCAAGTTTCAATAGCAAGAATCAACCAAGCAGAGGAAACACTCTTATTCTTGAGGGTCAAACAACTGAACTAATCCAGGCCAATAAAAACAAAGAGAAAAGAATTAGGAAGAATGAGCAAAGCCTATGAGAGACTTGAGATTATATAAAGAGACCAAATCTATGGTTTATTACCATCCTTGAGAAAAAAGAAGAAACAGAACACCCTTGAAAAAGGCTTTCAAGATGTCATCCAAGAAAATTATTACTATTTTTCTTGAGAGGCAGCCATGCAGATGAGAGACATTCATAGAACTTTTGAGAACTATTAACAGAGAAGAACATCCTCAAGACACAAAATCATCTGCCTTCACAAAGTGAGCATGAAAGAAAATATACTAAGGTAGCTAGAGAGAAGGGACAGACCACCTACCAAAGAAGACTCATCAGGATTACAGCAGACTTCTAAGAAATCCTACAAGATAGGAGGGACTGGACTAAGGATTAAGAATGTTTAAGAACATTCTTAAAGAAAAGTAATTCCAGTCAAAATTTTCTATGCCAACAAGTTAAACCTCATTAATAAATGGGAATCAAATCCTTCCCAGACATCCAAAGAATATGCCAGCTCTAGACTAGTTCTTTAGGAGAAGCTTAAGAAAGTTCTAAGCACAGAAGTGAAAGAACTGTTCCACCTATCACAAAAGTACAGGCAATCACAGAGTTAACAGACCATACACATAAACTACAAAATCCAAAAAGTGGAGCAGACTCTTAATAGCAATATGACAAGAACAAACCCCCATATATCAATAATTAACTTAAATTTGAATACCCTGAACATGTCAAAAACCATAGAGTAGCAAGTTGGATAAAGAAGCATGATTCATCCTTCTGCTGCCTTCAGGAAACTTATCTCACTACAAATGACACCCACAGACTAAAGATAAAGGATTAGAAAAGATCTTCCAGGCAAATGAAAAACAAAAGAGAGAAGGAGCAGCTATTTTTACACTAGACAAAACAGAATTTAAACCAATAAAAGTCAAAAAGGACACTGAAGGACACTGCATAATGACAAAAGACTCAATTCACCAGCAATAAATATTCATCTTGAACATATATGCATTCAACTTAGAAGCACCCAAATTTATAAAACAATAGCTAATTGAACTAAGAGAGTACATAGACAGTCATACAAATATATTTGGGGTCCTTAATACCAGAGCAATAGACAGATCATCAAGGCAAAAAACTAACAAGAAAATCTAGAACCTTAACTCAGCACTTTATCATTTGGACCTAATAGAGATCAATAGAACACTTCAGCCAACAACCACAGAGTGTGCATTCTTGTAATCAGCAACCGGAAATAAACCAAAGTCAACTATATACTCAAACATAAATGAAGTGTGAACAAATTTCAGAAGGTCAAAATCATACCAAGCATTTTCTCAGACTAAAGTGAAATAAAAATAAATATCACCAACAACAGGAAACTCCCAAACACACAAATATATGGAAATTAAACAACTTGCTTCTGAATGACTTTTGAGTGAACACAGAAATCAAGGCAGAGATAAAAAAAGATTCTTAGAAACAAATGAAAAGCAAGACACAACACCCTCAACTCTCTGAGTTAATATAAAAATGGTGCTGAGAGGAAAGTTTATAACATTGCACTCACATATCAGGAAAATAGTGAGATTTCAAATAAATAGTTTAACATCACACCTAAGAGAGATGAAAAGACATGACTATTCTAATCACAGAATTAGAAGAAAAATGGAAATCACTAAAATAAAGTCACAGTTGAATGAAATAGAAAGCAAAAAATTCATACAAAGGATCAATGAGACACAAAGCTGGTTATTTGAAAAGTTAAATAATATTGACAAACCTCTGGCCAGACTTTAAAAATAGAGAAAATGTGAGTAAACACAATTAGAAAATGAAAAACAGTAATGTTACAACTGATCCTGAATAAATACAAAAGACTATCAGAGACAATATCAGTGAACATCTGTGTGTGAGTAAACTAGAAAATTTGGAGGAAATGGAGAATTTCCTGATATCCACATAACCGCTCAAGATTGAAACAAGATGAAATTAAAACCCTAAACAGATAAATAACTATCCAGTAAATCAACTCAGTAATGAGAAATCTCCCCACCAATAAAAAACCCTGAGCCAGTTGTTCCTCAGTTGAATTATACAAAATGTGAAAGGAAGAGCTGATAACAATTCTCCATAGCTCATTCTATGAACCAATATCATCCTAATACTCATAAGTGGCAAAGACCCAACAAAGAAGAAAACTACAGACCAGTTTCTCTGATGAATATAGACACAAAAATTCTCTACATGATTATAGCAAATCACATTCAATAGCACATTTCAAGAGTCATCCATCATGGCCAAGTGGGCTTCATTCCCAGAATGAAAGGTTGTTTCAACATATGTAAATTAATAAATGTAATCCATAACATAAACAAATATAAAATGAAGAACCATATGATTATCTCATTTGAGACAGAAGAAGCATTTGGTAAAATACAGCATCCTTTTTGGATAAAAATCCTCAAACAGCTAGACATCAAAGGAACATTCCTCAAAATAATAATAACCATTTATGATAAACCTGCAGCCAACATCATATGCAATGTACAGAAGCTGAAAACATTCTCCCTAAGGACTGGAACAAGACAAGGATGTACACTTTCACCCCTCCTATTTAATTTAGACTGGAAGTCCTATACAGAGAAATTAGGCAGGAGTAAGAAATTGGATGCATCTAAATAAGAAAAGAGGAAGATAAATTATCCCTCTTTGCTGATGATATAATTCTATACCTAGAAAACTCTAGAGTCTGTCATAAGCCTCCTTGCACTTATAAATGACCTTTATAAAGTTGCAGTATAGAAAATGAATGTGCAAAAAACAGCTGTATTTCTATGCACCACTAATAAGCATGCCAAACAAAAAAACACAACCTCATTTACAATAGCAAAAACAACAGTAACAAAAACTCAGCATCAATCTACCAAAGAGGTGAAAGACCTTTAAAATGAGAACAATAAAACACTGCTCAAAGAATTCAAGGATGACATAAACACATGGAAGAACATTCCACACTCATGGATTGGAAGAATCAATACCATCAACATGTCCATTCTATCCAATACAATATGCAGATTCAATGAAATCCCTATCAAATTACCAGAATTATTTTTCACAGACCTAGAAGAGACAATACAGAAATTAATATGGAAGCACAAAAGAGCCCAAATAACTAAAGCAATCCTCAACAAAAAGAACAAGGTTGGTGGTTGGGCTTGGTGGCTCAGTCTGTAATCCCAGCATTTTGGGAGGCCAAGGCAAGTGGATTTCCTGAGCCCGCTGGTTCGAGACCCGCCTGGGCAACTTGGTGAGATCTCATCTCTACAATAAATAAAAAATTAGCCGGGCATGGTAGCATGCGCCTGTAGTTCAGGCTAATTGGAAGGCTGAGGCAGAAGGATTGCTGGAGCCCAGCAGGTTGAGGCTGTGGTGGGTGGGAGCATGCCACTGCCCTCCAGTCTGGGTGACGGAGTGAGACTCCAACTAAAATAAATAAATAAATAAAAAAGAACAATGTTGGAAGCATCACACTTCCAGACCTCAAACTTTATGACAAGGTTGTATGAACCAAGATAGCAAGGTACTGGTACAAAAATAAACACCTTGACCAATGGAACAGGTCAGATAAATCTGGAAATAAAACCACAGACTTTTAACCATCTCATCTTTGACAAAGCTGACAAAAGCAGACATTGGGGAAAAGAAACCATATTTAGCAAATTGTGCTGGGGAAACTGGCCAACCACATGCAGAAAAATAAAACTGAACCGTGACCTATCACTATATAAAAAAGTTAACTCAAAATGAATCAAGGCCTTAAATGTGAACCTCAAACTATAAGAACTGTAGAAAAAGACTTAAAGAATACCCTCCTGGACGCTGGAGCAGGCAATAAATTCATGGCTAAGTCCTCAAAAGCAAATACAGACAAAGCTAAAATTGACAATTGGGAACTTATTAAGCTAAAACATTTTTGTATAGTAAAAATAAACCCTCAAAAGAGTAGAGACAACCCACAGAATCAGTTGCATAGATGTAAGTTATGCATTTGAAAAAGGCCTAACATCCAACAACAAACTTAAATGAATTGACAGGAAAAAATAGTAACACCATTAAAAAGTGGGTAAAGGATATGAACAGACACTTCTAAAGGAAGACTTCCAAGAAGCCAACAAGCAAATGAAAAAAAAAAAAAATGCTAGTTGGACTCGGTGGCTCAGCCTGTAATCCCTCGCTTTGGGAGGCTGAGGTGAGTGGATTGCCTGAGCCCGCAGGTTCGAGACCCGCCTGGGCAACTTGGCGCGACCTCATCTCTACAATAAATCAAAATTAGTCAGTTGTGGTAGCACATGCCTGTAGTTCCAGCTCCTTGGAAGGCTGAAGTGGAAGGATAGCTGGTGCCCAGCAGGTCAAGGCTGCGGTGGCCGGGAGCGGCCACTGCACTCCAGTCTGGGCGACAGTGAGACTCCAACTCAAAAAAAAAAAGAAAAGAAAAGAAAAAAGAAAAAAATGCTTAGCTCACTAATCATCAGAAAAACACAAATCAAAACTACAATGAGATATCACCTCACAATGTTCAGCATCAAACTACAATGAGATATCACCTCACAATGTTCTTGATAAGTGAACTATCAAGAAACAAAAAACTGAATATCACATGTTCTCACTCATAAGCTGGCCTTAACATTGGACAGGGGCACAAAGGCAGGAACAACTGACACTGGGGGAAGGGAACAAGTGGGGATAAGGAGCCCAAAGCCACTCATTGGGTACCATGTTCACTACCAGAAGGAGAGAGGGCTTACTAGAAGCCCAGACTTTACTTGTACACTATTTATTTATGTAGCAAATCCTCAAATGTACCCTGCAACTGTAAGCACGTGCGCGTCTTTGTATTTAAGCCTATTGAAGTTTTGATTAAAAATTTCTTTATTTTCCTTAAGAAAATTTTCCTGTTAGTAAGCTGAGGAAATTTGTACTTCTCTATTTCTCTGAGGACTCTCAGATTTGATCAAAATTAAAATTGTCATAGGTTTTCAAATTTTTTATGATTTTCTCAGCAAGTATATATGAAGGTTTCCATAAAATCTTTTAATGCAATACCTTGAAAGAAGCATAGATTTCTTGAAAATATTTTTTCTTTCTTACCTCTTGCTTTTTCATTTTATCAAGATCCCTGTAGACCTCTATTGGCTTATTGAGGTTATAAATCACTCAGAAGAGTGGTCATGTCAGCATCATGCACAATCATGAGGAAATAATAAATATTTTGGTCATTATACTGGGGATTTTATTTGCTGTGAAACATATTTTTAAGTTGACCCATTCTAAGTCATGAAAGTTAATATGGTGAATATAAAAAGTAGAGTGAACCAAGAAATTTCAAATATACTTTACAAATAATGGTTTGCAACTATTTTAAAAGATAATCAGAGAAGAGAAATAACAAAAATATGTTTCAAAGAATAAACATCTAGTCTATAGAACAAAAATTAGAAAAAAAGGGTTAGAATTCAGTCTTCTTTGAATAATAATATCCTATACATTCCAATTGCAAAATATATTTCTTTTTTATATTTGTTTTTAAAATAAAGAGGAATGATTATCACAGTTCTACTAGTTAATCAGAATAAATGCATCATACTTTTACAGCTCCATTTTCACAGTTTGTGTATCTTCTCTATGGGAAACATAGTATCTGGTGGTACAACACTCAAAACACTTTCCAACACTTAGTTCAGTTTTCCTTACATTTTAAAAAATGAATGTGTTTCCTAAGTCACAGTAATTTTGGAAAACACTGTAATGTGCTTATTTTCCAACTTAAAACAAATAAAGATATACAGTGTGGTAAGTAAGAGATCACCTGTGGCAAAGACAGTGCTACAATTTCTTTAAATATATATTATTTTCCTCCTGGGTATACAGGAAGGTTATATATACTAACATTTAGAAGTAAATTTGGAGCCAAAAACTACATGCTGGCCAATAGAATTGAGTGGAAGTGATGTAATACACTTCCATGACCAACACATAAAACTATTTGAGTGATTCTACATATTTTCTTCCTATGAGAACCTCATGTTAAAGATGAAGGCAACATGAGATGCAAAGATCCTGAGTCTCTGAATAACTATGTGTAGTGCAGTCCTTGCTGGTTCACTTTGGACTACTACATGAGTAAAAGGTAAATATTATTTTAAGCCACTAAAATTTGGAAGCTGTTTATTGCAGCAATTAATCATATTTATTCTAAAACTAAACATTTTAATATAAATGTTAGCATGTGAACATAATAACAAACACCAAAGGTTTTGAATATATTTATTTATTGCTTAAAAATCTTTTTTTTCATATTAGACCTATGAATAACAGAAATAATTTAAAGTTAGCATTAAAATGCCTTGGTTTCACAAGAGAACAGCTTGAGAACCACAGCTTCTAAATGAGATAATAATTGAATTAAGTCATGAAACATAGATTATCAAGGTTTTTCTCTACTTCACTGAATAAAGTCTTAACCTGTGTTTAGTCTTGCAGGTAAATATTTCATCTTTAGATGATATAATCCATTTTTAGGTGAAGAATAAGAATGATATTTCCTTTTATTATTCTTCATAAGTGTTTTTACTGTAAAAACACATATGAAGAATAAGAAAAGGAAATAACATTTCCCCTACAACATAATAGAATTCTGATGAAACTATCCTAATTGAGAAGGTGTGATATTGATATAGGAATACATTTATTAATGGTACAAAATAGAGTCCAAATACAAACACATATGTATGAACTCAAGAGCAATGAGATTTCATGTCAGATCAGTAGAGGGAAAGAGCTATTAAATTACTAGAAATACAATGAATTGCTGAATCTATATGAAAAAAAGTTAATTCCCTACTCTACACCATAAAAATCAAAACCCTAATTCAGAAGTTGACAAACAGTGGCTCATGGGTCAAATTTAGACTACTGTCTGTTTTTATGAATATTTTTACTGGAATACAGCTAGAATACTAATTTACATATTGTCTCTAGTTTCTTCCATGCTACAATGGTAGAGCTGACTAGTTGTAACAGAATTCACATGGCTTCCAAAGGCAAAAGTATTTACTATCTGACCCTTTACATAAAGATTTGCTGACTCCTACCCTAGATTAATTAATAGGTTAAATGTCAAAAATAAACTTTAAACTTTTAGTATAAGCATATAAGAACATGTCTTTTAGATATTTTAAAGAAAAGTGTTTAAGCAAAATAATATGAATATTGAGATAAAAGAAAAAATACATTATAGATATTAAATAAGCAATTATGAGTCATAAATGAACACCTCAAAGAACAGAAAAGACAAACTGTTAATGGGGGCATTTGCAATACACACTACTGACAAAGGATTGGTATCAATGATGCATAAGGAATACAAACTTATATTTTCCCAATTTAAAAAAGAACAAAGAATTCCAAAGACATGAACTGGCATTTCACAGGTGAGACAGTACATAAAGCAAGTATAGGAAGATGTTTGACACATCGTAATTCAGGAAAATGCCATTTACAAAATTACATAGAGAGTATTCCCAGCATCTGTTCATCTTGGACACTAGGAATTCCCGGAACTCAGAGGCCAAGTGCCATTTTTTTTTTAAATCAACAAAATCATTCTTAGGAAGAAATTGCTGGGAGAGACTAAGTGGGGTTTGGGAGAAAATGGTCAGGGCCCTCCTGGTGTCGCAGCTGCTCTGCTTGGTCCCTAGTGCTTCCCAGGTTGCAGAAGCCAAATGCCAATTTTTTAATGGACAAAAGTTTTCCTTTGAAGAAGTGGTGGAGAGAGAATACTGGCTCCACGCTCTGTCTCACCACTGCAGCAGGAGAGACTGCTGGCTCCAGGTTTTCTTCACCATTGCAGTGCCTAGCCAGCCACTGGTGGCAAAAGCTGTGGAGGGAGCCCAGAGGCAGAGTCCCACTGGAGATACACACCACCACCATCTGGAAAATGGGGTAGAAAAGTGCTCCAACTTGTTCACCATGGAGCAGCAGACTTGATCTCTGTGACTGGTGGATCAACTACTCAGGGGTTGATTATGACCCAGAGGGAATATTCTGAAAGAACAAACTTTGTAGGAACCTGATGAGTGCTGAGTCTCAGGTGATTCACCCCCTGATCCAGCTGTAGGACATAGGGTGTGGCTAGAAAAGGATGAGGAAGACCTCCAAAGAGGTCAGTGGTGAATCTGGGGCTGACTCAAACCCCTCCTCTCCAGCAATCCTCTGAACATCAGACCCTCACAACTGGGGCACAACTGAGAGGGACAAACCCAGGTGGAGCCTGGATGTCAGTCATAATAGGAGAACTCCATTCCAGGATAGGCCTTGCCGGGGCAACCTCCCAGGAATACATACCTGGGGAAGACACAATCCTGTACCTCCTCATCAGAGGGGATCTCCCTGACCATATGAGAGTGGTGGTGGGAAGAACAGCAGCCCTACTGCACCCCCACTGTCCCTCTTCCTACCCTGCTCCAGACACTGGGGAGAGACTGAAAGAGGCAGAAGTTCTGCAGGAGATAGCAGAGCAGATAAGAGGAGCAATAACAGAAACTGCAACAAGAGAGCAGGTTTTTTTTTTAATTTATTTTTTAAGTATTTATTTATTTTTTAATTTTTTTTGCCTGTTTGTTGGTTAGCTTATCTATATTTAAAATAGTTTTTCTTTGTGCATGAATGTGTATGTGAGGGTTTGATCTGCATCCAACCCCCTTTTTTTCTATTTTTCTTTTTTCTTCTTTTATTTCTGTTTGTGAGTGTATGCGAATGATTGAGAGTTCATCTTTCAGTTTTTTTCTTGTTGTTGGTTTGTTTTTGCTCTATTGTTCTTTTCTTTTTTTCTTTTTAATTTTTAGTTTAGTTTTGTGTGAGTATGGGTGTAAGGGTTCAATCTGAATTCCTTATTTTATTTTATTTTTCTGGTTATTCTCTTTTTTTTCTATATTCATTTTGTGCTAGGCATGTGTCTGTGTGTGTATTTAGTTTTCCTGGATTTTTTTTGTTATTGTTTGTTTTGTTTCACATTATTGTTATTCCAGTTTGTTTTGGGGTGTGTGTGCATTTCTCTCTGTGTGTGTGTTCACTTGTTTTTTGTTTTGGTTTCTGCTTTCATTGTTCTGTGTTTTTTTCCCTTTAAAAACATTCTTGTCCATCCTATTTCATTCTATTTTTCTCTGCTCTACTAACTGCTGTCACTGTATCTTGGACACAGGGAGTACACACACGTACCCATTGCATTATCATGTAGAGTGGTGGTGGAGACTGGGTCTCTGGGGACATATACCACAATCAGTGAACATTGAGATTTGTAAGTAATTTCTGAATCCTAATTCCCTCTCCCCTACTTTATTCAACTTTTAAAACTACAAGAGACAGCAAAGATTTTCACCCACAGTCTTGTTTCAATATAGAAAAATCCTGAGCCTGGATCAGAAAAGAATACAGAGCTGAGCAAACAGATGTGAAAGTCTCTCCCACTGATACTGAATAACAGAAGTCAAGAAAAAAAGCAAGAGATATTTCACAAATGAGGAAAAACGAATGGAAGACCACAGATAATTTCAAGTGTAACAAAGAGAAAACTCCTGGAAAATCAGACCTTGGAGCACAAACAATGGAAGTAACCAATAACTGACTCAGAATAAGACAGGGATTAGGATATAAATGGAGAGAGTAAATAAGATTCAAGAAAGACAACATGCAACACTGAAAGAACTTGTAACAGAGATTTTGGCAATAAAAAATTTCATCCGGGAAATAAATAACAAGGCAACAAGCATGGAAAGCAGAATTAATGTAACAGAAGAAAGAATGTCAGAACTTGAAGACCAGAACGTGGAATTGATACAATCTGTAAAAAACATAGAAAGAAAACTCAGAAATAAAGAACAAAAGCTGCAAGAGATATGTGATTATATCAAGATGCCGAACATATTCCGGATTGGTATCCCAGAAGAAGAAAGAGAAATGGAGAATACCTTAGAGCAAGTATTCCAGGAAGTAGTTCAAGAAAACATTCTCTGTCTCACCAGGAATATGACCAGCCAAACACAAGAGATACAGAGAACCTATACAAGACATCAAATGAGAAGACCAACCCCTAGACACATAGTAATTTGCCTACACAAAGTAGGCACAAAAGAATAAATTGTAAAAGCAGCAAGTGAGAAAACTCAGACTACCTACCAGGGAAAACCAATCAGAATAGCAGTAGACCTATCAGCAGAAACACTACAACCAAGGAATACTCCAATATTCAAAATCCTCCAAGATAAACAATTTCAAACAAGAATTTCCTACCTAGCCAAGCTCAGCTTCTTTAGTGGTGGAGAATTAACATCCTTCCTAGACACCCAATCCCTAAGAGATTACACAGCTTCCAGACCAGCTCTACAGAAAACACTTAAAAAGGCATTAAGCACAGAAGAAAGAAAAAAAATGACCACACATTCCCAAGACAACAGCAGAGCACAGAATCAACAGAAACAACAACAAACTTGAAAACACACACATACATCCAACCCCAAAGCCAAAAGAAAACAAGCAAAGGAAAAACTTTATAAAAATCTATGACAGGGATTAAAAATCTTATTTCAATAATCAGCCTGAATGTGAATAGACTAGATGCACCAGTGAAAATACACAGAATGACAAACTGGCTAAGAAACCATGACTCAATTATTTACTGTGTCCAGAAAACTCATTTCAGCATAAGGGATGCACACAGACTCAAAGTTAAAGGATGGAAAATGAGTTTCCAGGCAAAAAGATCACAGAAGAAGGCAGGAGTCACAATCTTAAGAGCAGACAAAACAACCTTTAAGTTATCAAAAATTTAAAATGTTACAAAAGGATACTACATAATGATAAAAGTTTCAATCCATCAACAAAAAATATCCATCCTAAACATATATGCAGCCAACACAGGAGCACCCGCATTTATAAAGCAACTACTAAGTAAACTAAAAAAAAAAAAAATTGACTCTAACACTAGTATAACAAGGACTTGAATACCCCACTAACACCCCTAGATAGATCATCAAAGCAAAAAATCAACAAAGAGATCCGATCCAGAGCATAAACTTGACATTTGACCAAATGGACTTAATAGATACCTACAGAATATTCCACCCAACAACCACAGAATATAAATTCTACTTATCACCACATGGAACATACTCCAAGATCAATCACATCCTTGACCATAAATGAAGCAGAAGCAAATTCCATAAGGTTGAAATATTGCCATGCAACTTTTCAGACCACAGTGGAATAAAAATAAATATCAACACCTACAAAATTTTCCCAGAGCCCACAAAGACATGGACACTAAACAGCATGATACTGAACAACTGCTGGGTCAACACTGAAATCAAAGCATAAATTAAAAGATCCTAGAAACAAATGAAAATGAAAAAAAATCTTACCAAAACCTCTAGGATGCTATGAAATCAGTTCTAAGAGAGGAATTTATATCTCTACAAGCAAACTTCAAGGAAATGGAAAGATCACAAGTTGACAGCCTAACAAATCACCTAGGGGAGCTAGAAAGAGAAGACCACCAAAACCTTAACCTTAACTTTAGCAGAAGAATCCAAATCACCAAAATAAGAGCCAAATATGGGACATCGAAGACAAAAATATCATAGAAAACATCAACAACAAAAAAAGTTGGTTCTTTGAAAGAATTAACAAGATTGGTGTACCCCTAGCCAAAATGACCAAGAAAAAGAGAAAAAGCCAAAATAAACAAAATTAGAAATACAAAAGATCAAATCACAACTGACTGTAAAGAAATACAAAAGATCAGAGATTAGTATGTACACCTATATGGAAACAGACTTTATAACCTAAATGAAATAGAGAACTTGCTGACATCACACAACCTCCCCAAGTTGAAACAAGAAGACATTGAGACACTAAATAGATCAATAACAATCCAGGGAATATACTCTGTCATAAGAAAAGTAACAACAACCAAAAATAAAAAATAAAAAAAATAAAAAAAGCCCTGGACCAGATGACTTTCCAGTAGAATTCTATAAAATGTACAAGGAGGAGCTGATACTGATCCATTGAAAGTAATCCAGGAAATAGAGAAAAATGGAATTCTCCCCAAAACATTTTATGAAGCTAACATCACACTGATACCCAAACTGAGTAAAGATTCAACGAAAAAAGAGAACCGAGTAAGGATCCAATGAAAAAAGAGAACTACAGGCCAATATTCCTGATTAACATAGACGCAAAAATCCTCAACATGATTCTAGCAAATTGGAACCAAAACCACATCTCAAAAATCATCCACCATGACCAAGTAGGCATCATCCCAAAGATGCAGGGCCAATTCGACATCTGCAAGACCATAAATGTAATTAAATACATCAACAGATGTAACAACAAGAACCACATAATTATATCATTAAATGCAGAAAAAGCTTGTGATAAAATCCAGCATCCCTTCTAGATAAAAACCCTCAAACACCTAGATTTAGAAGGAACATACATCAAAATAGTAAGTGGCATCTATAATAAATCTACAGTTAATATATAGCTAAATGAACAGAAACTAGAACAGCACAAGGCTGCCCACTCTCGCCCCTCTTGTTCAATATTGTGTTGAAAGTCCTAGCTAGGACAGTTAGACAAGAGAAGGAAATCGGGCATATCCAACTAGGAAAAGAGGAAGTCAAGTTATCCCTCTTTGCTGACGATATGATCCTATACCTCAAAAATCCAAAAGAATCTGTCAAAAACCTGCTTGCACTGATAAAGGACTTTGGCAAAGTTTCGGGGTACAAATAAATATGCAAAAGACAGTTGCATTCATATACACCAAAACAAGCAGCCAGAGACCCAAATTAAAAGCACAATCCCATTCACAATAGCCATACACACACACAAAAAGAAATACCTCAGTCTCTTCCAAACCAGAGAAGTGAAAGATGTTTACAATGAGAACTACAAAACAGTGCTCAGAGATATCCAGGAAGACAAAAACAAATGGAAAAATATTCCATGCTCATGGATAGGAAGAATCAACACTGTTAAAATGTCCATTCCACTAAAGGCAATCTATAGATTCAGTGCAATACCCATTAAATTACCAACACCATTCTTCTCAGACCTGGAAATGACAATACAGAAATTCATATGGAAGCATAAATGCCACAAGTAACCAAAATAAACCTTAGCAAAAGAAACAAAGCATGAGGCATCAAATTCTCAGACTTCAAACTTAACTATAAGACCACAATAATCAAAACAGCCTGGTAATGGTACAAGAACAGGTATATGGACCAATGGAACAGGAAAGAGATTACAGAAGCAAAGCTTCGATTTCTCAACCAACTTATCTTTGACAAAGCCTCCAACAACAACCACTGGGGAGAGGAGAACCTATTCAGTAAATGGTGCTGGGAAAACGGCTGATCACATGTAGAAGATTGAAATAGGACCCCTACCTATCACCATACACAAAAATTAATTCTAAATGAAGTGAATACTTAAACCTGAAATCTCAAACTATAAGAATCTTATTGTTTGATAGTATTGTGAATGGGATTGTGCTTTTAATGCACCCTTATGGAAATTGGAACTAGCAACCAATTCCTGGTCAAAACCCTAAGTGCCCATACGATAAGAAATAAAATAGACAAGTGGGACCTCATCAAACAGATGAGCTTCTGCAAAGCAAAATAAACCATCAAGAAAGTAAGGAGACAGGTTACAGAATGGGAAAACGTATTTTCCAACTATATATATGACAAAAGCCTAGCATCTAGGATCCAAAAGGAACTCAAGTCTGCCGAAAGAAAAAAACAAACAGCCCCATTAAAAAGTGGGCAAAAGACATGAATAGACATCTCAAAAGATGATATATGGGCACCCAAGAGACACATGAAAAAGTGGTCAGTCTCACTAATCATCAGAGAAATGCATATCGAAACCACATTGAGATACAACCTAACACCAGTAAGAATGGTCATCATTAATAAAACAAACAGCAACAGATGTTGGCGAGGATGTGGAGAAAAATGAATGCTTCTACACTGCTGGTTGGAATACAAACTAGTGCAGCCTCTTTGGAAGACAGCATGGCGATTTCTGAAAGAACTAGAAATTGACTTTCCATATGACCCATCAATTCCCCTATTGGGAATATACCCAGAGGAACTCAAATCATTCTACAAAAAAGATACCTGCACACGCATGTTTGTTGCAGTTCTATTCACAATAGCAAAACATGGAACCAACCATACTGCCCATCGAAGCTGGACTGGATTTTAAAAATATGGTAAATATACACAATGGAATATTATGCAGCCATAAAGAAGGACAAACATGGACTTTGCAGCAATGGGTGGATTTAGAGTTTCATACTCAGTGATCTGTCACAGAAACAAAGAACAGAGTACCATATGTTCTCCCTCATAAGTGGACTTGGAACAATTTTCATAATACTATAAGAAAGGGATTGACAGTAGTGGGAAACTGCTGGGGGAGGGGTGGGGTTGCCAGTTGAGGAAAATTGCCAGAGGAGGGAGAGGCATACCTCATCAACAAGGGTACCTGCATAATGAACATTTGTATACCTAACCCTGAATTTCACCCCACATCTTAAAAAAGAAATATATTTTATGCCTGGTTGACAACAGTTTTAAACTCTAACATTACCAAATGTTAGAGAAAGCTTGAAGCCACAAAATACATTGTTGGTGGGAACATAGATTAATGTAACTACTTTGTAAAAATATCTGGTATTATCTCCTAATTTTGAATATTTATATAACCTACTTTATTCCTAGCTATGTATAAATTCAAACAAAAACTTTACAACTATATTAGTGCCCTCAGATCTAGTCAAAAGGGTATTCCTGGCCTTGTTCTCATAACTCAAGGACATCATACTTTACAGCAACTTTCTTAAAATTTTTATAGTTTCTCTCCAAGCCTGAGACCATCATTGGTTTGCAATACCGTCCAGGTGGATTGCCCTAATCTCATATCAGCATCTGTGGACTTGGGTCACAATTTACTACCCTTGACACCATCTCTGACCCTCTTCTCTGTGGTGGGGTTGATTAAATGTATTAAGGAACTTGGACTCATGTCTATGGGTTCTTCCCAGAGCCCAAAGACCAGGCCCAAGTTTCAAGATGGCAGCCTGTCAAGCAGATTTCTCCAAAAGGCCAAAACATTTTTTCATGAGTTTTATCACATTAAATTAGAAAACCATTATGGCTTTGACATTTTTATTTGGGGTGATTCAGATTATTTACAGACAGAAACTTCATAAAAAAGGATTCTCCAAGGTCCTGCAAACCCTAACATTATTTCAAATACCATTGTGCTAAAGTTAACAAATCAAAAATAAAATTTCTATAATACTATGATCTAGCACAGAAACAAAGAACTGAGTACCAGATATTCTCACTCATAAGTGGACCCTGAACATTTACCATAATACTGTAAGAATGAGATTGTCAGTAGCAGGATCCTGCCAAAGCATGCGAATGGGAACATAACATCAATATGGGTACCAGATCTCAAACCAGGCAAAGTGGTGACCAAAAGTAGGCTCAAACTTTACCTGTATGATATCCACTTGTATAACTAATCCTGAATTGTACCCCATATCTTGAAAATAAAATATACATATTAAAAAATAAGAAGGAAACAAATAATGGAAATAATATTCTAAATTACTGGAAAATAGTGGGATGTTTAACAACTTGTTTTAGCACAATTGGCTATTCATTATATATTACCCCACAACATATACCCAAATAAATTATAAATATTTAAAAAGCAAATAGTAAAATAAAATGTAAAAATTGAGGATAAATTAAAATAAAAATTTGAGGATGTTTACATTGTGGTGTTGGAACGATCTTCTAAGCAGGACTCACCCCGAGAAATCTATCATCTACAGAGAAAAGGATTAAGATGTTACTAGATTTTAAACTTTTAATTAAAACACTTGTATTTGTATGACTAACCTAAAATAATGCTTTAAGAAAAAGGGTGGCTTGAAGGAAAATGTAGGTACTCTATGTAATAAATGAGGAGATGATTTATAAGCTATATGAAGGCCATCTGAAAAATCATATAAATGACCTCATAGGAAAAATGCATGTACAACTAAGATAGCTTGATGGCTGGAGGTTTATTGTATTTTAAATTGGTAACATCTATGGATGAGCCATTTGTCAATATCTATCATAATTTCAATTATACATACACTTAGATGGTCTATTATACTTCTAGGTATCTATCAGCAACAATAAAATAATTTTTGGATGTGATTGACGGAAAACCTAACTTAAAGTGACTTAGTCAGAAAAAGGAAATATATTGACTCAAATCACTGTATAGTTCAGAGCTATTTCTTGCTGGCACCAGAATCATTTTTTTTTGCGGGATTAACATCAGGTCAACAGGACTTACTTCTCTCTTGGCCTCTTGGCTCTGCTTCCTCTATTTTGGCTCCATTCCCAGACAGGTTCACTGATGTTCATGATGGAAAAGTTGTAGCACTTTCAATGTTGTTTTGTTTCAGACTTATATTCAGTAGAAAATATTTTTCTTCCTTCCAAATTAAGTGCAAACCATGACACTCACAAATGAAATGGGTCATGTACCCATCACTAAACCAAGCTATGTGTCTGTGATATGGAATATTTTAATTGGAATTAGCCTGGGCCACATGCTCCACCCATAATTGGGATTGGGTGCTTCCTGAATTGCATGAAAGGGTGGTGGAGGAAATTTCAAACTAGGTCATTTAGATTCCATTACTAAAAATATATATACTAGATGGGTAGATGGACTTATGCCTAAATGTACTGTACTAGAGAAATAAATTATAAAGATGCTCATACAGAATTATAGTAGTGATAAAATAAAACAATACTAAATATGTATCGATAAAGCAGTAGATAAGTTATGTGACTTTAGTTCAACTGAATAATGTGCAATTGTATGACCTTACAAAGAATTCTAAGACATAGAATTAAGTGGAAAGGTCATATTACAAGGAAACTTAAACAGCATGGCCCTATTTCTATAAAAATTAAATTATAATTTGTAAAGTTACTTTTATATGCAATACTCATGGTATATATTATATGCATACTCTTATGTATATTATTCTGTAAGCTTTATGTATAGTGCATATAAATGATTACTTTTAGAAAAGGGAGTGGGAAACTGAGGGGATAAAATAAAATATGTTTACTTTTAATTTTAGATGCTTTTGTATTGTATATAATTTTATCAAAAAGTGTAAATAAAATTTTTGCATAATTACTAAAATGAATTCAAGCTTTTAAAAATAGGAATAATATGGAGTTATATGCCAATAAACTGATTTAATTAATTATTACACTAAGGTGATGAAAAAGTAATGCTAGGGAAAAAATTAAAATGAAACCAAAACTCTCAATTTTTTAATAGAAATGCTAAAATAAGTAACATCTGGATCCTGTGTTTTCTGAAACAAATGTGAAAGATAATTACATTTTTAATTTTATCTTACAAGCAGAGCTGTTTTCATAACCAGTTGGAAAAATTTGAAGAAAGGCACTGTGTTTTAAAGTAAGACTCCTATATTGAATGCTACATATGTTTTATAATTATGAAGCTCTTAACTTGACCAATGAATAAACTATCTGTGAGGCACATCTTTTTAACATAGGATTCACTTTAATGAAGTAATTCATTTATACATACTCTATCTGTACTAATCACTGGGTTTCTCCAGGACACTGGCTAGATGTTATTTGATAGATATCTTCAGTGTCTTGAGCACAGTATGGAATATAGATGTTTAATGTTGGTGGATGGATGAATAAGAGTGAGGAAAAAATGAATAGAGGAAGAGTGGTACTAGTCTAGTCTTCCTGTGTTAAATAGAGAAAGGTTTAAATGCTAATTCTGACCGGGCTCGGTGGCTCAGCCTGTAATACTGTGATTTGGGAGGCTGAGGTGAGTGGATTGCCTGAGCCCGCGGGTTTGAGACCTGCCTGGGCAACTTGGCGAGACCTCATCTCCACAATAAATCAAAAAATTAGCCGGGCATGGTAGCACATGCCTGTAGTTCCAGCTACTTGGAAAGCTGAGCAGAAGGATCACCGGAGCCCAGCAGGTTGAAGCTGCAGTGACCAGGAGAGTGCCACTGCTCTCCAGTCTGGGTGAGGGAGTGAGACTTCAACTCAAAAATTTTTAAAAAAGGATTAATTCTACAAAAGTAAAAGTTGTGTAACTTTAGGCATGTATTTCTCTGATTCTCTGATTTATAATTTCTCTGATTCTTACTTCTTCATTATCCAAAATGGATAATTTTTTTTATGGAGAGGATTAAGAAGAATAGCATGCTTAAAGTGTGAAGTAGAGAACCCCCAAAGTGTCCAACTCATGAAAAATGCAATACATGTTAGTTTTCTTTCTTCCCTCTGAATTTTTTTTGTAAGACAATTGCAGAGTAATGTGTCTCACACTTCACTAGCAAGCATGAAGTGGGTGGGGAGTGAGCTAGAGAGGGAGATTACAGCCACTGGGTGGTCTGGTACAACCTACACAACCTAAACTCCCAAAGGGGGAAAGTGTCCTGAATTTTAGACTTGGGATAGAATTTGCCAAAATTCATTAAAAAATTAAATTGTGAAACATAAGACAGGACTCTATTTGCTGTGTGATAGTGTAAAGACAATAGCGCTCCAAACAAAGCAAAACTGAAAGAACATTCTAAAGCTAGATTGTGGCCTTCCTCAAAGGTCATAACTCATTTTTTGATAGATCCACCCAGTAGTTGATCCTTTAGATTAACTCTACTTATTTTGAGAAGTTTTCAATCACCTTTCTAACTATACAGAAGATACTCATGACATGTACATCTTAAATTTTTAGATTAACATAATTTGCTACATGACGTATTTCAAATCTTCTAACCTCACTGCACCAACAGTTGTCTTTGTAGAGTTTATTTAAAACCTCCAAGCATAATATTACAATTCTTTGAATTCAGTAAAAAAGTATTTATTCCTATAAGTGGGTGCTCCTGCATATCTTCCTACTCAGCTCAAGGCCATTAAAATCTCCCTGTATTACCAAGCCTGAGAAAGTGAACCTAGTAGAGCCTCAGAGGATGTATAGAACATATTAAAAATCTCTCCTTCATCTTTTGCACATGTAGCAGTAGCTATGGGCTTTGGAAGATTTACTTCCACTCTAGAGATGAGGCTGATTATTCTCACCCAGGGGTTCTACAAACTTTTTGTCTAAGAGCTACATATTAAATAGTTTATTCTTTCAGGCCAACACAGCTTCTGTCATAGCTACTCAACTCTGCCATTGTAGGACAAAAGCACCATAAAAAGGATGTAAAAAAATGCATGGATTAGAGTAAGTAAAACTTTACAAAACAGTCAGTCTCTTTAGGGTTGTAATTTGCCAACCTCTGTTCTAAACTGATTCTGGTAATCCCATTCTTGTCACAAATGTTTGACACAGTAACTCATCTAATCTATAAAGTATGCAAAAAAGTGGATATATATTACTTTGCATACAGATTCCTGGGAAATGTGATCTTGACTTTAAAGTGAAGCTACCTGGCCAGGCTCGGTGGCTCAGCCTGTAATCCCAGCACTTTGGGAGGCCGAGGTGAGTGAATTGCCTGAGCCCATGGGTTCAAGACCCACCCGGGCAATTTGGTGAGACCTTGTCTCTACAATAACTCAAAAATTAGCTGGGCATGGTAGTGTGTGCCTATAGTTCTGGCTACTTGGAAGGGTGAAGTGGAAGGATTGCTGGAGCCTAGCAGGCCAAGGCTGCAGTGGCCAGGAGTGTGCCATTGCACTCCAGTCTGGGCGACAGAGTGAGATGCCAACTCAAAAAAAAAAGCAACACTACCTGAGAACAGAGGTTCTTTTCTTTTGAATGCTCTCATGGACAACTATGAGATTCAAAACTGCCACATCCTCACTATAAGCTTGTTCTACTTTATACAGATAGTAGAAGAAAACAAATATAACTTCCAGAAAATTGAACCAAAATCACAGGATAAAGCCAACCACGAGACCTGATGTTCTATTTCTGTGAGCTGTTAACTTTTCTCATTGTTTAAGTTCGTTTAAGTTCAACTTTCTGTTGTTCATAACCAGATAGATTCTACTTGATAGAAATTACACCAGGACCCAACACCTACCTATCTTTCTAATACTCATCGTCCCATCTTGGTATTTCTCATTTGTATATCATTGTCTTTTGCCTTTGTCTTCCCTTTGCCCATAACCTTGAGATTCACTATGACTGTCCACCTTGTTTGATTTTGCTTTCTCCTTTGGGTATTATCATTGACTAATACATCTATACTACAGTCCATGGGAAATTTTAGTCATATATTTCTATGAATATTAGATCCCAGATTTCTTGCCCAAGAACTTTAGGATGCTCGAAGGCTGTGTTTTTAATTCTCCGGAAGAGGATAGTAGTCACTACTAAGACATATTTGTGCTTTTAACATTGTTTCTTTCTTTTCCTACTCACACATCAAGTCATTTAGCTCATTAATTATCCCCCAAATATGCATATTTATTTCAAAGTAATGCAAAGGAGTGCTGATAAAATCTCACCTTATGGTCAAAAGTCCATAGCTCAAATTCTAGTTCTATGACTTTCTCTTCATGTGACTTTGTGAAATTTCCTCTCCCTGAGCCTCAGTCTTAGATTTTACAATGGGATAATAGATCGTCAACATGTTTCTTATAAAAAGTAAATAAGTGATATAGTAAAAGTACTTGGAGCTATAGATACACATATTGATGTATACTTAAAATTGTGTGTTAAATTCAGAAAGAATAAAATAATATTAATCAAAATAATATTAATCAGCATTTTTTTTAGAGATAGGATCTCACTTTGTTGCTACAGCTGGAGTGCAGTGGCATGATGATAGCTCATTGTAGCTTTAAACTCCTGGCCTCAAGCAATCCTCCTCCCTAAGCCTCCCCAGTAGCTAAGACTACATCTACACACCACAACACCCAGATCAAGTTTTTTGTGTACATGGGGGTCTCACTATATTGTCCAGGCTTGTCTCAAATCCCTGACCTTAAGTGATCCTCTCACCTCAACCTCCCAAAGTGCTGAGATTACAGACATGAGCCACTATATCTGGCCTAATCATTATACTACTTCCAACTTTTTGTATTGGCTGAAAAAACAATTATTAAAATAAATTTTGGTAGAGCAAGATGGTGGACTAAGATGCTTGAATTATCATTCCCCCACTGAAACATCAATTTGAACATTTATTCACAAAAATACTTTGACAAGAGGTAAAGGAACCAGGTGAGAGATTACAATAGCCATATGTAGCACTGAAATAAGAAAACACATTGAAAGGTGTGGTAAGGATAGCTTTAATTACCCCCGTGCCACCCCTTCCCCAGTCTTAGGCAGCACAGTGTGGAGAGAGGTGTCCTCAGTTTGGAAAAAAGAGAGGGACATATATATAGGACTTTGTTTTGGACTCCAAAACAGACTTACTACAGTCAAACACAACAAGCACACAGCCCCAGACTCCAGGCCGGTACTCTGAGTCTCCAGACTCACCACCAGGCACCAGGTCAACCAGCCACAGAGTACTAAGAGTGCCTATGGGGCACAGCAGATGGTTTGCTCAGTATTTCTGGATGAACTGATTGTTGAAAGGCTTTCTCAGACAAAGCCAGTTTGCAAAGACTGAAATTAGTACCAACTTGAATGCACAGACACCAATGTGCTGACATAGGGATCAAGAACAATCAGAAAAAATATGCAACAAAATAAAGCACCAGTGATCAATGCCAAATAAATAAAGATGTATGCACTCCCTGAAAAAAAAAATGCAACGTAACTATTTTAAGATAACTAAGTGAACTTAAGGAAAAAAAGAGAAACAATTCAACAAAACTCATAAAACTATAAATGACCAGAATGATAATTTAACAAAGCTACCGAAATTATATATATAAAATAGAAATTCTGGAGTTGAAAAACAATGACCAAAATAAAAAATACAATAAAGAACATCAACACCACAAGTGATCAAGCAGAACAAATAATCTGTAAACTCAAAGGCAGGTTATCTAAAGGGGTGCAGTTGGAATAGAAAAATAGAGAAAGAGATTGAAGAAGATTATAGGATTTATATGATAGCATCAAAAGGGAAAAGTTTAAGTCAAGATTTTTAAGAAGGAGAAAGGAAATACAAAGGCAGTAGAAAATTTATTTAAAGAAACAATAGCAGAAAACTTTGCAATCCTGGAGAAAGATATAAATCCAGGTGCAGGAAGGTCTTAAATAAGATTACATTCAAACAGGACTACCCCAAGACATATTATAATCAAACTTTCAAAAATCAAAGACAAAGAGAGAACCCTGAAAGCAACAACAACAATAAAGGAATAAATAGCATATGAAGGAGTTCCAGTGGTTAGCAGCTAATTTCTGAGCAAAAATGCTATAGACCAGGAGAGAGTGAGATGACAGATTCAAAATGCTGAAAGAAAAAACAATAACAAGACACTCTGCCATTGAAGAATATTGTACTCAGCAAATTGCCCTTCAGGAATAAAGGAAAAATAAAGGCCTTTCCCAGCAAAAAAGTAGAGGGAGTTGATCACCAATGAAACCTGTCTTGCAATAAATGCTAAAGGGAGTTTTCTAAACTGTTAGAAAAAGACACTGAAGAGTAAGATAAAACATACAAAAGAATAAAACTCACTGCAAAAGTAAGTACACAGTCAGATTCTGAATGGTTATATGTAAATGGCATATCTGTAGTATGAAGTTTAAGAGACAAAACTACTAAAAATAATAATATTTATAATAATTTGGTAAGGGATTTACAATTTAGAAAATATGTAAAACGTGACATTAAAAATTCAAAATGTGGGAGGGGAGTTGAGTAAAAACATAGAGAATTTTTGTTTTCATGATCCACTCTATGTTGTTGTTTTCTTTAGCAACCTGTATAACTATAAAATACTTTTCATAAGCCTTAAGGTAACCACAAAGCAAAAACCTACAGCAGATGAACAAAAGAAAAAAGTAAGAAATCAAGGAATGTCACTAGAGAAAAAAAAAAAATCTCTTAACCACAAAGGAACAGTAAGAGTAAAAGAAAGGAACAAAGAACCCACCAAACAACCAGAAAACAATTGAGAAGGTGGCAGTAGTAAGTTCTTAGTTGTAATTGCCTTAAATGTAAATGTTTTAAATACTCTGAATAGACACAGAGTGGCTGAATGGATAAAAAAAGGCAAGACCCAACTATGCACTGCCTATAAGAGACTCATTTCATCTGTAAAGATATACATAAATTAAAAGGGAAGGAATGGAAAAAAATAATCTACGTAAATGGAAACCAAAAGAAAGCAAAAGTAGCTATACTTAGATTTAAAAGACTCTAACACACCCAAATTCCACGAGATGGCAACAGCATAGGTGGATTTGTGAGACTCTCCAAATGTGAGTTCCCAAAAAGACTCTTACTTTTCTTCCCACAGCCCCCTGCCCACTGCCAGCCACACTGGTATGAGGCCCGGGGAACTTTGGTCCCACACAGGGTTGGATAGTGCAGCCCCCGGCTGTGGCTGCTCCACTATATGTGACTCCCACCTGCTCAGGAGTTCTGGCTCTCAGCTCCCACCCTGGTTACATCTTCTCACCCAGCACCCAGCACCAAACTGCCAGTCACCCAGGGAGGCTCTGGGGACCCACCCCTGAGAGATACCGGGCCCATTTCTGGCTGAAGTGCCCTGTGAGGGATCCAGGGCCACCACCTGCCCTTTGGAGCTTTGGAGCTCTGGAATCCCGGGCCCACCCTGGCTGAGGCACTCAGTGTGCAACCTCAAGCTTGTGGAAGGGAGAAGAACCCCAAGCTTGTGTAAGGTGCTGATCGGAGTCTTCCAGCTCCAGAGGAGGGAATGCCCGACCCTCTCCTCCATCCCAGCCTGCTGGTGACACCCCGAATCCAGTGACCAGCTGTGCAGCTGATCCCACTCAGAGACCCAGACGAGCATCCCTAAAAGTGAAAGTGAAGCTACCACCTCCGCCATTCTCCAGGCAGATTTGCATCACCCCGCCCACCTATCAGAGCCTCCACCTCAGTTCCCATGGTGACGTCATTAAACAGGAGACAAAGCCCCTCCCCTATGCTGAACAGACCGAGATAACTAAGAGTCACAGACCTCCCAGGAAGCATGCTAGCTGCCTGCAACAAAAACAAAGGGGAGAGGCTGGAGATCAGAGCTCAAGTGACTTTAGCCACTAAGGAAAGATTACAGAACTAGTGTGATCTCTTATTTTGATCTTTGGTTTTATCATTCTGACTGTATGTTTTGCTCACTATTGTTTGCTTTCTGAGTTACACTATCTGTTTCATGATCTTATAGTCATTTCTGTGTAGCTATCAGTATTCTTTAGGGAATTTTCCTTATGTGTTTTTTTTTCACTTCTCTCTGGCCTTATGTCTCTTTTTCATCTGTTAGTTGGTATGTATGTCTGTTTTCCCTCTCACTCTTCTCTCTTTCTAACTTCCTATTGACCCACCCTTCCCCAATTATTTTCCTCTTTTGTACCTCCCTTTGCTCCAGGGACAAGATAAAAATCTACAAAAATGAAGAAAAACCAAAAGAAGAATATGAGTCTCTCTCAGACTTCTGGGAAGGCAGACACTGAGAAAACTGACTTCGGAATGCAAACAATGAAGAGCCACCGGAACGACTGGTCTCAAACTACAAACCTAGATATCAAGACATTAATGGAGAGATTAAAAAGAATTGAGGAAATTCAAGAAGAAACTAGAAAGGAGCTGATATCTGAGATAACAGTAATAAAGAATATGAAATAAGAAACAAAATGATAAACATGGAAAGCAGAATTACTCAAGCAGAAGAAAGAATCTGAGCTTGAGGACCAAAATATAGAACTAGCCCCAAATCTCAAAAACATAGAAAATAATATCAAAAAGAAGAAAAAATGTTCAAGAGATGAGCGATTACTTCAAGAGACTGAACCTAAGAGTGACCTTTCTGAGGCAGAAAGAGAGACAGAGACCACACTGGAACAAACCTTCCATGAGATCATTCAAGAAAACTTCCCTTATCTAATCAGTGATGCAAAAATTCAAACACAAGAGATCCAGATCACCCCTGCAAGACAACAAATGAGAAGACCAACTCCTAGACACATAATAATTCACCTAAACAAAGTAGGCATAAAAGAAAAAAATCCTAAAGGCAGCAAGAGAAAAAGGCAAGATCACCTACCATGGAAAACCAATTAGAATAGCAGCAGATTTATCTACAGAAACTCTGCAAGCTAGGAGAGCTTGGAGCCTTATCTTCAAAGTCCTAAAAGATAAACAATTTCAACAAAGAATAACTTACCCAGCCAGATTGAGCTTCATCAGTGAGGTAGAACTAAAATTTTTCCCAGATATCCAATCCCTAAGAACTTACACTGCCACCAAACCACCTCTACATGAAATACTCAAGAAAGTACTAAACACAGAAGAAAAGGGGAAAAAAGAACAACGTTCTTCACAAGAGTACAGGAAAAAGAATAAAATACACATGAACCAACCCCAAAACCAAAAGAAAGACAGTAAACCAAATGGAAGAACAACTCTATAAGAACTCTATGATAGGCATGAACTTTCACATTTCAATAACTAGCCTGACATGAATGGACTAAATGCACCACTGAAAGGACATAGAATGGCAAAATGGATAAAATATCACCAGGCAACAATATACTGCCTTCAAGAGACCCATATCACTAGAAAGGACATGCACAGACTCAATGTAAGAGGATGGGAAACAAATTTTCAGGCGAATGGAATGCAAAAGAAAGGAGGAGTCGCGATCCTAATTTCAGACAAAATACCATTTAAGCTATCAAAAATTAAAAAAGATACAGAGGGTCACTACATAATGATAAAAGTTTCACTGCATCAACAAGAAATATCTATCCTAATCATATAAGCACCAAACATAGGTGCGCCAACTTTCATAAAGCAACTTCTAGGAAAACTAAAGAAAGATATTGACTCTAACACCATCATAACTGGGGACTTTAATACCCCACTCACAACCCTAGACAGATCATCAGGACAAAAAAATCAGCAAGGAGATCCGGAACCTCAAAGTGAATCTGGACCAAGTGGACTTAATTGATACCTACAGAACACTCCATCCAAAGACCACAGAATACACATTCTACTCATCACTGCATGGAACATATTCTAAGATGGACCACATAATTGGCCATAAATCAAGCATAAGCAAATTTAAAAGGACCAAAATTCTACCATGCAACTTCTCGGACCACAGTGGAATAAAAATAACCATTAACACCAACAAGGTCCCCCCAAAACCCACAAAGACATAGACACTAAACAGCATGATGCTAAACAACTCCTGGGTCAATGATGAAATCAAAACAGAGATCAAAAGATACCTGGAAACAAATGAAAATGAAGAAACATCTTACCAAAATCTCTGGAATGCCTTAAAAGCTGTAGTTAAGAGGGGAATTTATATCCCTGCAAACACACATGAAGAAAATGGAAGGAATACAAATTAACAGCCTAACAAGTCACCTAAGGAAGCTGGAAAAGCAAGACCACAAAAAACTAATTTCAGCAGAAGAATACAGATCACCAAAATAAAAGCCCAAATTCAGGAAGTAGAAGACAAAAAGGCAATACAAAAAATCAATGAAACGAAAAGCTGGCTCTTGAAAAGGATAAACAAGATCGATAGTCCCCCAGCTAGGATGACCAAGAAAAAGAAAGAAAAAACCCAAATAAGCACAATCAGAAACACAAAAGATGAAGTCTCATCTGACCCTGAAGAAATACAAAAGATCATTAGAGACTACTATGTACATGTGTATGGAAACAAACTTGAAAACCTCAAGGAAATGGAGGACTTTCTGCCATCACACAACCTGCCTAGGTTGAAACAAGAAGAAATTGAGACCCTAAATAGACCAATAACAACCAAAGAAATTGACTATGTAATAAGAAAACTACCTACAAAAAAATCCCCAGACCAGATGACTTTCCAGCAGAATTCTACAAGACAATTAAGGAGGAGCTGATTCCAATCCTACTGAAGGTATTTCAGGTGATTGAGAAAGATGGAACCCTCCCCAAATCATTTTTTTTATTTGAGTTGGAGTCTCACTCTGTCACCCAGACTGGAGTGCAGTGGCTGCTCCCAGCCACCGCAGCTTCGACCTGCTGGGCTCCGGTGATCCTTCCACCTCAGCCTTCCAAGTAGCCGGAATTACAGGCATGTGCTACCACGCCCGGCTGATTTTTTGATTTATTGTAGAGATGAGGTCTCACTGCCCAGGTGGGTCTTGAACCTGTGGACTCAGGCAATCCACTCACCTCATCCTCCCAAAAGCGCGGGATTACAGACTGAGCATCCGAGTCCGGCTCCCAAATCATTTTATGAAGCTAACATCACATTGATACCAAACCAGGTAAAGATCCAACAAAGAAAGAGAACTACAGGCCAATATCTTTGATGAACATAGATGTTAAAATTCTCAACAAGATCCTATCAAACCGGATTCAACAACACATCTCAAAAATCATCCGTCATGACCAAGTAGGTTTCATCACTGGGATGCAAGCCTGGTTCAACATTCATAAAACCATAAGTGTAATTAAATACATCAAAAGATGTCAAAACAAAATGATTACATCATTAGATGCAGAAAAAGCTTTTGATAAAATCCAGCACCACTTCTTGATAAAAACCCTCGAACATCTAGGCATACAAGGAACATACCTCAAACTAGTAAAAGCTATCTATGAGAAACTCACAGCCAGTATACTCCTAAACAGACAAAAATTGGAACGATTGTCCCTGAAAACTGGAACAAGACAAGGATGCCCACTCTCACCCCTCCTGTTCAATATAGTATTGGAAGTCCTGGCTAGAGCAATCAGAGAAGAGAAGGCAATCAGGGGTATCCAAATAGGAAAAGAGGAAGTCAAATTATCTCTCTTTGCAGATGACATGATCGTGTACCATGAAAACCCAAGAGAATCTGTCAAAAACCTCCTTACACTGATAAAGGCCTCTGGCAAAATCTCAGGATATAAAATAAATGTGCAAAAGACATTCGCATTTCTTTACACCAATAATAAACAAACAGAAACCCAAATCAAAAGCACAATTCCATTCACAATAGCCACACACACACAAAAAAGAAATACCTTGGCATCTTCCTAACCAGAGACGTGAAAGACCTTTACAATGAAAACTACAAACTCTGCTCAAAGAAATCAAAGATGACACAAACAAATGGAAAAATATCCCATGCTCATGGATTGGAAGAATCAACATTATGAAGATGTCCAACTTACCTAAGGCAATCTACAGATTCAATGCAGTACCTATCAAATTACCAGCAACATTCTTGTCAGACCTAGAAAAAACAACACAGGAATTCATATGGAAACACAAATGACCAAGAATAGCCAGAACAATCCTCAACAAAAAAAGCAAAGGAGGTACTATCATATTACCAGACTTCAAACTTTATTATAAAGCTACAATCATCAAAACGCTTGGTATTGGTATAGGAACAGGTATATAGACCAATGGAATAGAATTGAGATTCCAGAAGCAAAACCTCAATTTCTCAATCAACTCATCTTCAACAAAGCCTCCACCACCTACCACTGGGGAGAGGAGAACCTATTCAGTAAATAGTGCTGGGAAAACTGGCTCATCACATGCAGAAGACTCAAACAAAACTCCTATCTATCCCCACACACAAAAATTAACTCCAAATGGATCAGAGACCTAAATGTAAAACCTCAAGCCACAACAACTTTAGAAAATGAAGGACATACCCTCTTGGAAATTGGAACTGGCATCCAATTCTTGAACAAACCCAAAACCCACAGGCCATAAGGGATAAGATAGACAGTGGGACCTCATTAAACTGACAAGCTTTTGCAAAGCCAAAGAAACCATCAAGAGAGCAGGGAGACAGCCTACAGACAGGGAAAAAGTATTTGCCAACTCCAGGTCTGACAAAGGCTTAACATCTTGGATCTACAAGAACTCAAACGTGCTGAAAAGAAAAAAACAAACAACCCCATTATAAAATGGGCAAAAGATATGAACAGACACTTAAGAAAGGAAGACATCCAAGGAGCCAACAGACACATGAAGAAATGCTCAAGTTTACTAATCATTAGGGAGATGCAAATCAAAACCACACTGAGATACCACCTAACTCTACTCAAAATGACAATTATCAATAACTCAAAAAATAAGTTTTTGGAGAGGGTGTGGTGAAAAGGGAACACTTCTACACTGTTGGTGGGAGTGTAAACAAGGGCAACCTCTGTGGAAAGCAGTGTGGCAATTCCTAAAAGCTCTAAACATCAACCTCCCATATGACCCTGCAATCCCCCTATTGGGAATATACCCTGAAGAACTCAAATCACTCTATAAAAAAGATACCTGCACATGAATGTTTATCGCAGCATTTTTCACCATAGCAAGAACCTGGAACCAACCATGCTGTCCATCAAAAGGGGACTGGATTTAAAAAATGTGGTACATATACATGATGGAATACTAAGCAGCCATGAAAAAAGAACAAAATCATGAATTTTGCAGCAACCTGGATGGAACTACAGTCTATAATACTGAGTGACGTCTCACAGAAACAAAGATCTGAGTATCACATGTTCTCACTCATATAGTGGACCTTGATCATCCAACACACTACCATAAGAAAATGACTGACAGTGGTGGGAAACTACGGCAGGGGAGGGGAAGGGGGATGGAACTAATGGTAGTAAACATCTGTCTGGTGTTGGGGAGACATCTGTTATCAATAAGGGGCCTGAATGAAGCATATTCTATACCTAACCCTTAACTGTACCCCACAATATCATAATAAAAAAAGATTGATTTAAAAAAAATAAAAAATTAAAGACTAACACAAAAACAATAAAAAGAGGCCAAGGTTTTATAGTGACAAAAAGGTCAATTCAGCAAAAGAACACAGCAGCTGTAAATTTTATGTACCCAACACTGTAGCATGTAAATATATAAACCAAATATTAATAGATCTGAAGTGCAAGATAGACTTCAATAGAATAATAATCTGGGACTTCAATACACCTATTTCAGTAATGAGTAGATCATTCCGACAGAAAAGAAATAGGAAAACAGAATTTAAATTATATTCCAGACCAAATGAACCTTTCATCTATATACCAAAGAATTCATGCAACAGCAGCAGAATAAACATTCTTCTCACTGCACATGAAATATTCTCCAGAATAGATCATGTGTTAGGCCACAAAACATGTCTTAACAAAATTAAAAAGTTGAAATCATATCAAGTATCTTTTCTGACAATGATTTTATAAAATTAGAAATCAACAATAAGATAAACTTTGGAAAAGTTATAAATATATGCAAATTAAACAATATACTCCTGGACAACCAATGGACTCATGAAAAAATCAAAGAGGAAATTAAAAAATATATTGAGAGAAGCAAATAAGGAAATACAAAATATCAAAACCTTTGGGATGCAGCAAAAGAAGTTGTAAAAGAAAATTTTGTAGCAAAAACTTCTATCAAAAAGAAAGGTCTCATATAAACATCCTAAGCTACCCCTCAAATAACTAGAAAAATAAGAACAAAATAAATTGAATATTAATAGAAAGAAGGAAATAATAAAGATCAAAGTAGAAATAAATAGAGACTAGAAAGACAACAGAAAAATAAATAAGAGACTAGAAAAACAACAGGAACTGCAAGATGGTTTTTGAAAAGATAAACAAAATTGACAAATCCTTAGCTATATTAGTTAAGAGAAAAGAAAGAAGGCTCAAGTAAATAAAACCAGAAAGGACAAAAAGATACATTAAAACTGATACAACAGAAATACAAAGAATCGGCAGAGAGTGAATAATTATACCCTAACAAATTGAATAATGTAAAAGAAACGAATAAATGTCTAGATACATACAACTAAAAAAGATTGAATAATGAGGCAATAGAAAATCTTAAAAGACAAGTAGAAAGATTAAATCTCTGCTTAATTGCACCAAATTTTAACAAGAACTAATATCAATTATATTCAAATTCTTGAAAAAAAAAAGAAAGAAAACTAAATTTATTTTATAAGGCCAGCACTACCCTTATTCCAAAGCCAGACAAGGACTACAAAACAAACAAACAAGCAAGCTATAGGCCAATATCTTTCATGAACATAGATGAAAAAATTCCCAACAAAATACTGGCAAACAGAATTCATCAGCACATTGAAAAGGTCATTTGCCACAATTAAGTAGGATCTATCCCTGGGATTCAAGGATGATTCAACATACTCAAATCTATAAATGACATTAACAGAATAAAGGAAAAAACTACATAATCATTTTAATAAGTCACTTCAAACTTGTTACAACGGTTTTTTAAAAACACTCAAAAACTGACAAAAGATAAGTGTTGGCAAGGATGTGGAGAAAGGGAACACTTACACACTGTTGGTGGGAATGTAAATTACTACAGCCATTATAGAAGACAATATGGAGGCTCCTCAAATATTAAAAATAGAATTACCACACACCCTGCATTCTCATTACTGGATGAATATCCAAAAGAAATGAATTCAGTATATTGAATAGATGTCTGCATTCCCATGTTCACTGCAGCACCATTCATCATAGCCATAATGTGATATCAACCTAAGTGTCATCCAGTGGATGAATGAAGGAAATGTGGTGTATATACACAATGGAATACTATTCAGCCATAAAAAAGAACAAATTCTGCCATTTGTAACCTGGAGTTCCTTATGCTAGATAAAATAAGACAGATAAAGAAAGACAGCTATCACTCAACCTCACAGAAGTGAGAGTAAAATAGTGGTTACTAGGAGCTGGCATGGTAGTGGTGGAAGGGGTTAGGGAGATGTTTGTCAAAGATTATGACAGTTCAGTTACAGAAAACAGATAGTTTAGCAGATTGATTGTACATGGTGACTATAGTGAATAATAATATATTGTATTCTTAAAAAATGCTGGACACTTCTGGGATCCTGATGAGAAGAGAGAAGAGAAAGGATTGTCTTTTCCTGACCACATTGTCTCTTGCAGGAGACCTGCCAGACATTTCCAATTCACAAGTTCCGGAGCTAAAAGGGAATTCCAGCAAAATGGCGACAGGGCAACCTGGTCTGTGAAAACCTCTGCAAAGGAGAACTACAGTGGGTCTCTGACTCTCGCCCCAGGGGCTACGGACCCCAAAATCGCAGCCTGCTCTTCATACGGAGCTCGGCCGTTGCCACCACTGGGGCATTGCAGTGGTCTAGACAGCCACTGCAGCTCAGATGCCGCCGCCGCAGCCGCCGCAGCCACTGCCACCACCGCCAGTAGCACATCGCACCACCCAGGCCAGAGGCGATCCACAACTTCAGTCCTTGAAGCTCCTTCAGGGAAGATCTGCTGGGATCGCTGCCACCTCTCCTGCAACTGAGATGTCCTGCCCGCCGTAAGTCTCTTGCCGTCTGCCCTGAGGCAGGCAGCCATCTTGCCATCTTCAGCCTCTGCCATCCCTGTCCGGCCCCACCTCCTCTGGGGCAAGCAGCTGAGATAGCACCACCTGCTGGTGATTCAAGGTAACAACACTGAAACGGGAGAAACAAGCTTGATAAAGACATAGGCCAGAGTGGTGAACAGAGGGTGATCTGAACTGCCCTTCACAGCAGACCAGGGTCAACTGACTCTAACTGCCAACTAATTTACCAGCTTGAAAAGAAAACTAGAAATCAGACCTGAATGGAAATTGGACTTAAACAAAATGTCTCAGAGTGTACTTCATTGATTCTGTTAGTTTAATGACTTAATTCTGTTCCTACTATATTGTTTCTTTTTTTCTTTTTTCCTCTTCCATTTCTTCTCTCTGTAAACCATATCTTTGTATAGAGGAACAGCACACTAATAAGGTGGTTGGATAGCTGGTATGTTAGCATCACTATATGTTTTATTTTTGTCTGTATGAGAGTTGGTTCGTCTGTAGCTGTGGTCTATTGATTTTATCTGTTTCAGCATAGGCCTCTCTCTCTATTTGTTGGCACACTCGTTTGTTTCCCCCCTTACGCCTCTATCTCTCCAAACCCCTCTTCAACCCACTGTCTGCTCCATTCTCTCCCCTCTGCTAATCACATTTTATTTCAGGGAGTAAACCTACAACCCCACTGCACGGACAGATTCCAAGGCAGTGGGAAGTGGGTTCCAGATTATTCACACACCTGTCACCGAATACCAGGACCTGCAGATAGATTTTGAATCACAGCTCCCCCCTTAAGTATATCTCAAAACTGCAAAAAGGACCATCCCCACCTACAGGGCAACTCCAGAATTGAACAAAGTAAGAGGGCATACATAAAGAATAGGAGATTGAACAAACAGAAGTAAAACCAATCCCTTTACCCTGAATAACAGAATTAAAGAAGACGGTGTCATGGAGGGAAGGAAAAAGTAGGGAGGGGGAAAACCTTCACAAATGAAGAAAAGCCAAAAGAAGAATACAGGTCCCACACAGACCCCTGGGAGATCAGACACTGAGAAAACAGATTCTGGAACACAAACAATGAAGAGTCCCCAGAATGACTGGTTACATGCAACAAACGCAGGCATCAAGACAATAATGGAGAGAATTAAAAAAATTGAGGTGAGACAAGAGGAAAATAGGAAGGAGCTGATGTCAGAAATGACAGCAGTAAAGAATACTGTGATGGAAATGAACAACAGACTAATAAACATGGAAAGCAGAATCAGCCAAGCAGAAGAAAGAATCTCAGAGCTCGAAGACCAAAACACAGAACTAACCCAAACTGTCAAAAGCATAGAAAAGAAGCTCAAAAAGACAGAACAAAACCTGCAAGAGATGAACGATCACTTCAAGAGACCAAACCTAAGAGTAATTGGGATTCCTGAGGCAGAGAGAGAGAAACAGAAGCCACACTGGAACAAACATTTCATGAAATCTTCAAGAAAACTTCCCTCATCTTATCAAGGATGAAAAAATTCAAACACAAGAGATTCAGAGAACCCCTGCAAGACAACAAATGAGAAGACCAACTCCCAGACACATAATAATTAGCCCAAAAAAAGTAGCTATAAAAGAAAAAATCCTAAAGGTAGCAAGAGAAAAAGGTCAGACTACCTACCAGGGAAAACCAATTAGAATAGCAGCAGATTTATCCACAGAAACCCTTCAGGCGCTAGGAGAGCCTGGAGCCCTATCTTAAAAGTTCTAAAAGAGAAAAACTTTCAACCAAGAATAACCTACCCAGTCAAACTAAGCTTCATTAGTGAGGGAGAATTGAAACCTTTTCCAGATATCCAATCCCTAAGAACCTATGCTGCCACCAGACCACTTCTAAAAGAAACACTTAAGAAAGTAGTGAACACAGAAGAAAAAAGAATAACATTCTTCACAAGAGTACAGGCAAAAGATTAAAAACACACATGAACCAACTCCAAAACCCAAAGAAAGACAACAAACAAACAGGAACAACTCTGTAAGAACCTTATGACAGGGATCAACTCTTGCATTTCAATTATTAGCCTAAATGTGAATGAACTAAATGCACCACTGAAAAGACATAGAATGGCAAAATGGATAAAATATCATCAGGCAACAATCTATTGCCTTCAAGAGACTCACCTCACTAAAAAGAACACCCACAGACTCAAAGTAAGAGGATGGGAAACAAACTTTCAGGCGAATGGAATACCAAAGAAAGGAGGAGTAGTGATCTTAATTTCAGACAAAATACCCTTCAAGCTATTAAAAATCAAAAAAGATACAGAAGGCCACTACATAATGATAAAAGGCTCAATCCATCAACAAGAAATATCTATGCTAAACATATATGCACCCAACATAGGTGTGCCAACTTTCATAAAGCAACTTCTAGGAAAACTAAAGAAAGATATTGACTTTAACACCATAGTAACGGGGGACTTTAATACCCCACTCACAACCCTAGACAGATCATCAGGACAAAAAATCAGCAAGGAGATCCGGACCCTCAGTGTGACTTTGGACAAAATGGACTTAATTGATACCTACAGAACACTCCATCCAAAGACCACAGAATACACATTCTACTCATCACCACATGGAACATATTCTAAGATCGACCACATACTTGGCCATAAATCAAGCATAAGCAAATTTAAAAGGACCGAAATTCTACCATGTACCTTCTGGGACCAAATGGAATAAAAATAAACATTGACACCAACAGAGTCCTCCCAAAACCCACAAAGACATGGACACTAAACAGCATGATGCTAAACAACTCCTGGGTCAATGATTAAATCAAAACAGAGATCAAAAGATACCTGGAAACAAATGAAAATGAAGAAACATCTTACCAAAATCTCTGAGAAGCCCTGAAAACTGTAGTAAGAGGGGAATTTATATCTCTACAAACACACATGAAGAAAATGGAAGGAATACAAATTCACAAATTAAGAAGCCACCTAAAGAAGTTGGAAAAGCAAGACCACAAAAACCCTAATTTCAGCAGAAGAATCCAGATCACCAAAATAAAAGCCCAAATCCAGGACATAGAAGACAAAAAGATAATACAAAAAATCAATGAAACAAAAAGCTGGCTCTTCAAAAGGATAAACAAGATTGATGGTCCCCTAGCTAGACTGACCAAGAAAAAACGAGAAAAAAACCAAATAAGCACAATCAGAAACACAAAAGATGAAGTCACATCTGACCGTGAAGAAATACATAAGATCATTAGAGACTACTACGTACACTTGTATGGAAACAAACTTGAAAACCTCAAGGAAATGGAGGACTTTCTGATATCACACAACCTACCTAGGTTGGAACAAGAAGAAATTGAGACCCTAAATAAACCAATAACAATCAAGGAAATCGACTACGTAATAAGAAAACTTCCTACAAAAAAAGCCCTGGGCCAGATGGCTTTCCAGCAGAATTCTACAAGACATTTAAGGTGGAACAGATACCAATCCTACTGAAGGTATTCCAGGCGATTGAAAAAGATGAAACTCTCCCTAAATCATTTTACGAAGCTGACATCACATTGATACCCAAGCCAGGTAAAGATCCAACAAAGAAAGAGAAGTACAGGCCAATATCTTTGATGAACATAGATGCTAAAATTCTCAACAAGATCCTAGCAAACCGGATTCAGAAATACATCTCAAAAATCATCCACCATGGCCAAGTAGGCTTCATTCCAGGAATACAAGGCTGGTTCAACATTTGTAAAACCATAAATGTAATTAAATTCATCAACAGATGTCGAAACAAAAACCATATGATCATATCATTAGATGCAGAAAAAGCTTTTGATAAAATCCAGCACCCCTTCTTGATAAAAACCCTTGAACATCTAGGCATACGGGGAACATACTTCAAAATAGTAAAAGCCATCTACGAGAAACCCACAGCCAGCATACTCCTAAATGGACAAAAATTGGAACCAATTCCCCTGAAAACTAGAATTAGACAAGGATGCCCACTCTCACCCCTCCTGTTCAACATAGTATTGGAAGTCCTGGCTAGAGCAATCAGAGAAGAGGAGGCAATCAGGGGTATCCAAATAGGAAAAGAGGAAGTCAAGTTTTTTTGTGGATGATATGATTGTGTACCCTGAAAACCCAAGAGAACTTGTCAAAGGCCTCCTTACATTGATAAATGCCTTTGGCAAAGTCTCAGGATACAAAATAAATGTACAAAAGACAATCGCATTTCTCTACACCATTAATAAG